>NW_015177029.1:382291-383494 GCF_001447785.1 Gekko japonicus | reverse complement strand
CTACTTGCAATTTCTTGCTTTCGAACTGCTAGGTTGGCAGGAGCTGGAACTAGAGACGGGAGCTCACTCCGTCATGCGGCACACCCGGGTCTCGAACTGCTGAACTACCGACCTTCCACAGCCTGCAGTTCAGCGTCTTGACCACTTGAGCCACCGCAGCTCCAGATGAATTAAATGAATCACTTAATGACAGAACTTGTTTATTAAATTTACCTGTCATTTTATAGCTATACTCTGAGTAATTTTGCAATGCAAGTTGCACGAAGCCTCTCTCACACTCGCATACTGGATTGTGTTACCTCAAAGCAACTACTTCATATTGGCTCATGGCACAGTCAGCCTTTTTCAGTGACTTCATTTTCTAGAGGACGGTATGTCCATTACAACAGAGCACCAGTTGGAGTACTGCCAGCCGGGCAGACTAGCCATTGCAAATTAAGAAAAGACAGCAGCAACTGGAGAGTATATTCTCCTCAGCAAGGACATTCAACTTCCTTTGTTTCCCTCCCCCCACCCAGTTCCTGCCCTGCTATGCCTTATGCTTAGAAAAACTTTCCTCCTCTCTAGTTATCAAGCCACCTCAATCTGCTGGGTATTATTAGGGCGAGTCCAAAAATGCTGGCTGGCACAATCTGCCACATGACTGTACAACCTTGAGAAGGCTTGACTGGGATCACATATTTGAAAATACACCAAAGTCTCCCTGTACACACAGTAAACATTTAATGGAAAACTCAGGCCGGGGGGGGGGGGGGAGCACACACAAGCGCTACAGAATTTCTGTACCCTATGCTACCTTAGTACATGTATCTTGCTTGCTGAAATCTGAGAGAATGGAGGAAAAAAGTCGAAATCAGAGATCAAATTCTGTAGTAAATACCGGGAAGTGTATTATTTGGACTGAAATACCTTCTTATGTCACCACATTTAGGATGGCCAGCATATCTCTGCACTGAACTCTTTAACAACATAGTAGCATCAAGCACATTATACAGCATAATAAATTGTTGCCAAAATTATTTAAACAACCTGTTTTCAAGGATATGTTTATATTATATATACGTACAGTATACATAGGAATTGTTATCTAATGACTGTCTTACATACAGAGAAATTTTTTTATTTCTTTATTTCTTAAATACAGAACATTTGTTTTATCCTATACATTCTCGGTAACACCTTGTTTTAAAAAGCATTTCACTC
>NW_015177029.1:358856-382275 GCF_001447785.1 Gekko japonicus | reverse complement strand
AACAATATTTTACAGGAGTCTTTTCAGTGCTCTCCCAAATTTCTCCCATGGAAAAACTTTAAAAAGTCAGGGGGAAGGATTTTTTTTCTGCCCCTTCACTTCTGTAATCCTAGTGAACTGGCTACTCACCCCCAGATCTTCCCTCAGGTCTAGAGATCTCATTTTCACAAGCATACAGAAACAAGATCATCTGGGGAGGTATGGCTGAAGACACACATCTACATAAGAACATAAGAGACGCCAAAGTAGGTTCCAGCCAAAGGCCCACTGCAGCAATGTCTTTTCTGAAGCACCTTAGCTGCACCTGGTCTCTCATTCCAGTGCCACCTGGTGCCCCTACTCAGTTCTTTGTCATCCATGTACTACAGACTTCAAATTCATATATACCCAATTCATATATTCCCAAAACTGCAGGAAGAATGTTTTGCGTATCTATAATTTGTGTTCTTCAAGTGGTCATCTCTGTAGTCACATGACTGGCAGCATGGAGTAGAAAACAATATGAGCACCAAACTACCTGCCATGGGCAGGCTTACTTTGTACTGAAAATGTCTTCTGCCAATTGCAAAGAGGGTATTTCCAGTGCTGGGTGTCAGATGGCTATAAGAAAATGCGTCTTTGAGAACTGTTAAAATATATCCCTCTGGATAAGGTAAGAAGGGCAGACTTATAGGCAGGGAAATTATTGTTGGATGTTACAAGTCAGAACACTTCTATTTAGTATTCACTGGGTTAATACTGTGTACTGAACCACATGTTTGTTTGTATCCTATCTGCTTAGAGAGCTAGAAAGCCCACCAGATTGAGATGTAGTTTGTTGTCCTGATTGGAAGATAGAGTACCTAGAATTAGCATTTTATACCCTTTGTACAGAGCAAGAAGAAGCTCCAGTCTCCATTAGCCTGAGCATGAGTTAACATGTCTCCATTAGTCTTAGCATGACTTAAGATGTCTCTTCGTTAAGCTGTCTAGATATGAGGATGTAGAAATAAAGCTCTTTGTTATTTTTCATCCTGTTTACCCTACCCTTGTTAGGTTGATAGTAAACTTTTTATATTTTAAGCTACCATGGACTCAGACTCTTTTATACTCTGCTAACTCTGCTGAATTAACTTTATAAGAAATTAAATACAAAACCCCAATAGGTTATGGGCCCAGATGCTTTCCGACCTGCAGAGTGTTTGAGCCATATGAATTAAAAGTTTAATTAAGGATAGAAAAGATTTTTTTTTTAATCATTTTTCCTGGGAGAAGAGAGAAGATTTTTTCCTTGTCTTTTTCGAGTCTGCTTTCGCCAATTGTGCTAGCAGGACAAAGAGGGAAGAGGACAATAATTATTCTGTACTTTTTTTGGTAATATGATCTCCCTGCATATGTAGAATTGGCAATTTACTGCCATCTTTCTTGGTGGAGGCAAAATAAAATATTTATATCCTGCCAGCCTCCCTTGGACTCAAGGTGGTTACCAATGCAACAAGAAGTTGTGAAGACAAAGAAGTCCATTAACAGACAAAACATACAGTTTTAAAGACACAGAGCTAACTCTTCTGAAACAATTCCTTCACCTCCAAAAGCCCACTGAAACAGAACTGTGGTTGCACACCTTCCTAAATGAAGCCAGCGAAAATGTCCTCTGCACTCACTCTAATTGGTCATTTTTATAATTTTTCTGTAGGCATCATTTGTTTTAATAAACAATGCCTCGCCATTGAAGGGAAGGTCTTGTAGTCTGTTGCCAGTTGTTCAGCTCAAACTAGATGTGAAAGAGGTGGGTGATGTTGAGTTACAGATCCAGCAGCCAACAGTGTTGTCAGTTCTCACCGTCTTGAGATCCAGCAGACAGTGCGCTGGCAGGCTATATCTCCGATCTCAGTGAGTGTGATCAGTAGTAGTAGGATGGGCTGGGATCCCAGCATGTGTCTCTCTTGGAGACTGCTATATCCACTCCCAATCAGTGTTCCCTCTAAGCTGAGTTAGTGTGAGCTAGCTCACAGTTTTTTAGCCTCTGACTCACAGATTTTTGTCTCAGCTCAGGAGGGATGGCTCCAGAGCAAACTAATTTATGAAGTAGCCAAATCGCTCGCTCACAACTTTAATGCCAGTAGCTCACAAGGTAGAATTTTTTGCTCACAAGACTCCAGAGCTTAGAGGGAACATCGCTCCCAATCCCCATAATAGACCCAATAATGAGGGAAGCAGAACCAACTCTGATGCAAGTAAGAATTCCATTAAGAATTGGAAAAAAGTTCCCTCGCTAGTAAGGCTATTGGCTGTAATAATCTGATCCTGGAGAAAGATCCCAGAATTGAAAAGTGTGGTGGTACCAGGCTTGATCCTGACAGTGGAACTGATGGGATGAGCATCTCTTCAAAACACTGCATTCAGCTGACGGTTCTTGAGAAAGATACACAAATGTTCAGGGATATTTCAATTGATCCCCTCTGACACTGAGCTCATAATTTGGATCACAGGAGACTGACACATGTATTCTGGGAGATGATCAGAAATTTCTAACCTAATCTGCAATGTGGAAACGTGGAAAATTACTTAATCACAGTAGATGGGGCTGAATAGATGGCTGTCCCATTAGCTCCACTGATATCAAAAAGGTCAGTTCTGAAGATTTATGCTTATCTTTGTCTTTCTTCTTCTTTTCTTAAAATGCAAAGATGATGCTCCTGGCAGAAGTCCCCTAGACATTTTAGGAGGAGGATCCTAACTTTGCTATGTAGACTAATGGTGAGCAGCAGAAGTCTGAGACTCCAGTTCAGTAAAGTCTCCTGAAGTTCACAATCAAGAGTGTGTTGATTTTGATAGCCAAGAAGGACTGATGGAACTAAGTCAACTTCACTGTCAGGGATGAATAAAAAGGGAAAGCAGTTGGTTTGGAAGAAAGTGCCTATTCTAATGGGTTTTGATGGGCTTTCTTAGTGAATTTTTGACTGTATTGGCAGGGTTTCTTCATCTAAACATAGTGGACAGAAATTATGACAGTCCATGGGAGGTGATTCCCACCCACGCAGGAGGTTGTTCGCAGCTCCACAGGCATGCAGAATACCAAAATGAGAGGATCTGAGAGGAATAGAAAATACCCATTTTGTGCAAGAATAAGGACAGTTAGTTTAATTAAGTTTGCTCTGAGAAAGTTCCTCACAAAGCATCTGCCACAACAGCTGATAAAGAAGTGGGTGGGAGGCACTGCTTCACTCATTCTGTGCATGTGTAGTGGAACTCTGCTGCAGAGGTGGGCAGAGCCAGGACCAAAAGACCAATCAAGGCTGCAGAAGCTCACAAATGTGTGATGCATAGAGACCATGGTTTCGATTATTACTTTCCCCATGTTTTCCCCGCACACGTCAGTTCTGTATGTACAAAACCACATGGACATAAAAGCCGTAATAAACTTTAGCAATTAATGAATCTGTCCAAACCAGAACAGCTAAAGAACATGTGTGGGTTTTTTGGGGGAAAGCAATTTAATTGTTTGGACATATGGGAAATAATAAAGATGTGGGGCTGAGTGCAAGTCAGGGTTTATTGCTTTCCATGGGGCTTAAGGGTAACATCATTCAGGATTAGCTCTTAAAATTGTCTGTTTACAAAAAAAACAAACCCCAAACCTCTGGCTGACAATTGGACCTTCTGTTACAATGCTCCCAACTTTGGCATTAGCGACTAGGCAGGTACAAACCAATTAAATGAGAAGTCCTACATTCTTCAAAAAATATAATTCTCTTTTTATTATTACCCTTCCAGTAGGCTTCCATGTCTTGCTTGGGCTATATTTAGCCAACACAGTAAACTAAGCATGCTGGTGATCTCACTAAAGCGTGCCTGCTATTAAAGCTTCAGAAAGAAAAAAAGGAGGAAAAGCACCAGTTTCAGTGTACAAATTGTGAAATGCATGGTTTAATAAGGCATAACCAAATGTGGTAGTAACTAAATGCCTATCAGCATAAAACACAGGCTGCGTTTTCATTCTCCCATTAGGCCTCCCTCCTCGTCCTCTAGCCTTTTCAGTGTTTTCTGCTCTCGGATCACAGGAGGGCTTTACAAGCTGGTGCGTTTCTTTTCCTGCGGCCGCCGCTGGCTGACTTATGTCACTACAGGCACAAGAGCCGTGTAAGCCAGACAACAGTGCTGCACTTACCTTTAACTTCTGTTCATCGAGTGGTCCTCTGTGCAGGCACACATGCGTCTGTGCAGTCAACTGGCCTGCTGTGGGAGGACAAATTTCCAAAGCTAAGAGAAAATTCTAGAGCCCAAGAGCACTCCCCCATCCCCTCTGTCTCACGCCCAGCATTTCCTGCCCAATTGGGCACGTGACGAAGGCGGGGAGAGTGCTCTTCCCTCGGCTCGAGAAAATGAGAGACCAGCAGAGCAGTCCACGGCAGGGAGAACAGGGAGCGATGTGTGCCTGCACAGGAGACCACTTGATGAACAAAAGTTACAGGTAAGTGCAACACTGTTTTCATTGTTGGGGCTTCTGTGTGTGTTGTATCTGATGGCCCACTGCCAGATGCACAACACTTCTTTGCGCAACGCTGTGGAGTCCGTGCCCCCTTGTTTGTTTAGGTAAATTTTTGCTGTTGCATATTGTCCATTGCCAGCAATACTCTTTTTCCAGGGAGAACAGGTGTAAAAGAGGCAAGAGTGTACCTGATTGATCTTAATTCTAGCATGTTCATGTGTAACCCTGACTCCCTCTCTGCCTTTTGTTCTTGAATGGACCACAGTGTGCTCATCAAGAAGTCATCTGAATAAATTTCAATGTCATGTGCCCAACGCCGAACCCTTGAGAAGGTTGCGCATGTCTTTCCACCAACCCAATGTTCTGACAATCACCCTGGGTATATAGAGTCTTAGCCACTGTGGATCTGTCTGGCTGTTAAAAGCTACAAATGAATCAATTTTGTAGCAGCCTCATCTAAAAACCTGGTGCATGGCACAACAGCTGTTGTAGCCACCATTAAACCCAGTAACTTTTGAATTTGCAAGGCCAACTGGAATCTTCTGGCACATACCTGTTGTACTACAGTGCAACTGGCGTAAGCCCTTTGGATCAGTAGAAAGGCCCTTCCCTGGGTGGAGTCTATGTGAGCCCCAATAAATTCAATGGTTTGAGTAGGGCTAAGGTGGGATTTATCCCAGTTAATCACGAACCCCAGAACTTGTAAGACACCAAGTGCCTTGTCCAAATGGTTCTAAAGTGCTGGTGGAGAGGAGTCTGTGAACAACCAATTACTGAGGTAAGGGAACTATGGAATCCCATAGCTTCAAAAATATAACCACTGCAAATACACACTTGGTGAAGACTCTTGGTGTGGTGGCCAACCCAAAAGATAACACCATATCCTTACTGTGGTTACCATCATAATGGAATCTCAGGTGTTTTCTACAAGATTAATGGACTGCTATATGGAAGTAGGTGTTCTTGAGCTCAATGACTGCAAACCACATTCCAGAATCCAGCAGTGGTAAAACCTCATGGAGGGGCAGTATTCTAATATTCAGGTGTTTACTGAGAGCCCTTAGACCTAATATTGGTGTTTTCCTGCCTCCAGTCTTATCCATAGCTAAGTATCTGGAACAGAAACCCAACTGGGCGTCTGAAGAATGGACCTCCCTTATGGCTCCTTTGCACATACGTTTGACCACTTCTTGGGTCAATAGTGGGGAGGATGAAGAGGCAGGGATGATGTGTGAGTGACATGGAAGCAAGAATTTGAACTCCAAAAAATAGCCATCATTTATTATTGACAGGACTGACTCATCATGGGTAAAACCCTCACAAACTAAACTTGGCCAAGCTATCAAAAAAGCATAACTCTGGTCCTAGTCAGAACATCAATCTTTCCCTGGGCTGCTGATCCCGGGAGCAATGGATGGGCTTGTTTGCCCCTTTGCTTGCTCTCCTCCCTTGAGGTTGCTGACCATAGGAAGGCCTGAACTGCTGCTGCTGAAATTGACGGGTCTGGTACCTACACTCTGGGTACCTATAGGACTTACCTGTAAGAATGCCTTGGGAAATATCTCTGTTTATATGTAGGCCCCGAAGTAGGGTAATGCCCAATGACTTTGCTGTGATTTTGTGTTTTTCTCCCCAGATCCGGTCAAACACGGAATCCATTTGCTTGCTGAATAGGTCTTTCCCCTCAATGGAGAGATCCTCAGTTTTTGCCCTGATGTCCGGGTGTGTGGAAGACCTAAGCCAGGAGTGTCTCCTCAGGACTACCCCTGATGCCATGGCCCTGCTGTGGCAGTCAGTAACTTGTTTGCCTGCATTAAGCTTTTCCCCTAATTTATGGCCCTCTGCCAACAAAGCTTTAGCTAGAGGTTTCTTATCCTTAGGGAGGCATTCGCTCTCACAGGAACATCTGATAACATCCTATGACCACTGTAAAATTAGAGACCTTCAGGCCCCAGTGAATAGATCTTCCACCTTAGCATGTCTAACTTTCTGCCCTCTTTGTTCATGGGTGAAGAGTGAGTTCCTGCTCTGTGCCTGGACGGTAGGACCTCTGCTACCGTCAATGTTAGAGTCATGGTCCAGTCCTTCTTCCAACTCTGATGGCTGAAGAGCTTCTGGATGCAACTGGTGTTTACAGTGAGAAAAGTGGTCCTTCCAGCAATCAGATTCAATGTGGGAGGGGTGCTGCACCCCATATGTCAGGTAAGTCGACTGTTGTTCCCAAGTACTCCACTGAGGAGGGAACATCAATGGATATGGGAACCAAGGTCCCTGTTGAGGAAACCGAGGGAACAGAGCAGGTGCGTATCCTGGTTATTGCTGCTGTTGACTCAAGGGACCAGGATTGGTGCTCAGACCCAGAAATGCAGAGACATCAAAAACATCACCCTCTGATGACACTGTATAATCCAGTGATTGAGCCAATGGAGACAGGGTTTGCTCAACTCCAATGTCTGATAGCAACGGTTGACATCCGGGGAGGTAAGGCCAAATGTCAGTTCTGAGGGGAGTCTGTTCTTCGACACTGACGTGGAAACCCCTCTTGGTGTCAAGAGGAAGGAGATCTCCAGCCTCAAGGTGAGGGTGTGCTTCAACACCAGGGGTGAAGATAATTAAATGCTGACAGGTTAGAGATTCATGTTTTGCCTTTTTTGGAGGGAGCTTTGATGCCACTTTTTGTGGCACTGGCAATTTCCCTTACATTTCAGATGCTGCAGCCATAGGCACCGAGACCACGGAGGGCGCCCTGGCCCTTTTCTCAGATTGTGCCAGCTTCTCTGAATGGTTTCCGAAGCACCCAAGGCTCTTTCCCAGAGGGCTGCCTTCAAACATGCGGCTCTTTCATTACAGGCCTCTATGGAGCCAGTATTATGGCTCTCACTCAGGCAGAGCAAACACAAATTGTGTTTGTTGTTCTGGGCCATTTTTGACCCACACTCTCCACATTGTTTGAATAACATCATCTCCTACCCAAGCAAGATGAACCCTGACGAGAAAAAAAAACTGTCAGGGAGAAAAGTGACAGCTTTGGAAGAATGCTCATGATGGTGAAGAAAGAACTGAGGGAAGAGTACTCTCCTCCCCACCTCCGTCATGAGCCAAATTGGGTGGGAAATGCCAAGCTTGAAATGATGGGGAGAGGGGAGCACTCCTGGGCTCTAGAATATTCTTAGTTTTGGAAATTTGTTCTCCCATGGCAGGCCGTTGACAGCATAGACCTACGTCGGACTGCACAGAAGCCACGACAATGAAAGCTTAGTGCTAAGGAGGACTGACTTACAATTGAAATGGAGGATTACAAACAAATTTGTTAAATAAAACTGAGTAAGTTGTGCCAAGATGAGTTAGGTTTCAAATTATACCTTTTTAATATGGAATGACTTAGCAGTTTTGGATAAAAAGGGACAAAAGACTTCTAATTAAGCATGTGCCATGTCTTTCAAATATGTATTCATAACCAGTGTTCTTTATTTTGCAACTGATACTAAGGAACATGTACAGGTGATCTGAGGAGGAATGAAGTAGTAAACTTTTCCCATATGGCCAGAGGCGATGAAACAATGGTCCATTCTACTTCTGAGGATCTCCAAATAGTCTGCCCCCTTGAAATGGGTAAGCTATAACTATTGACTTGGAGTGTAGGTCAGCCTACCAGGCCCAGAGCCAAAGGATTCTTCTGGCCATAGCTCTTGAAGAAAAAAAGTAAGGAGTCTAACATTGAGGCTGCTGACAAGTAGGTGGCTTTGAGGAGAGCCAGTTTGGTGTAGTGGTGGTACAAATCCAATCTCTTCTTCTTGTTAGTTCCTTCCACTAGATGCTGGTTGCTGGTTGGGGTGAGCTGTAGGAATTTCCTAGTCCATACAACATCTGTTCTTGAAACCATCTATGCAGTCGCAGAAGCCTTTACGGCCATCATGATGGCTTCATGGGCTTTTCTTAAGGCAAAGTCGGCCCTTTTATCCACGCTGTCCCTAATCATGGCTTCACCATCTTCAGATAAAAGACCAGATGACCTGAAAAAACTGGTTGGTAAAAGAAGGTAACACATAGAATTTCTTAATAAAACTAGGAAACTGCTTATTGGTCATAGGTGTCGCCTATTTGAAAAATTCTTGAAAGGGAAACACCTTCTCCACCACACTGGATCTAGGGAAGAATTCTTTGTTCCCCTTGGATCTATTCTTGCCTTTTGTTGTGGAAGGACCTGGTTCCTCTGCTGAATCATTCTCTTGCAGCTCTAAGGCTGCCATGGTCTTGGACAGTATATAATGATAGTCCTCTGACTTAAAAAAACCTCAAGGACTGTTCTGGGATTTCTATCCCATCCCCCTCCTCATCTGAAATAAATTCACCTTCTCCCTTTGCTTCCGCTTCACTATCTGAATCTATGTCTGGAGTCCACTGAAGACGATCTCTCTTCCTTATTCTGCCATAATTGCCCTTCCTAGCTGCCTTAGTAGGCCAGCTAAGTCTCCCTGTAGTATAAGGTGTTGTATCCATATCCCTTTGGTGGTGGTGGTGGGGCCTGAAGGAAGAACCAGAGTGCCTATCATCTCTGCCCTGGCAGAAGCTGACGATCTCCTCCCGCATGGTTTGCCTGTTCAAGGTTAGAAATTCTGGGGAAGGCATTGTTGGAACTGACCCCTGCATGTTACTCATGAGTAGAACTGTTGCTGTGCTGTCGGAAGAGAACCCTGTCACAGCTGCTGTCTGAGTTAGAGAACAGCTTGGCTGATCCTCTCTTGACCCTGGGTCCTTTGCCTGGCTTACGGGTGTGGCAGGGTCCACCCCGCAGCCATCTCCCAGTTGGTTGGCAAGGCTGTAATGAGCGGCAGGCTCAGAATGGCTGATGCTCGCTCTGGAGGTGGGGGGGGGAGATGGTGCCTCTTTTGGGCACGCTTTTGGATTTCACTTCTCTTCTTCCTGGAAGCAGCTGTTAAAGCGGCTCCCAATTGTTCTGCAGCAGTCTCATTGGTATTCAAACCAGGACTGGCGGCTAGGGGGGCTCCTAGCTCTCCTTCTGAGAGAAAGCCATCGCTGTCCTCATGAGGATCCATTTGACAGAGTTTAGAGCCCTTGCAAAGTTAGGAAAGTGGCTGCCGTGGCTGTTGCTGTTCTCTCTCTCTCTCTGCTTTAGGATGAGTCCTCAACTCTCTTTGTGGAGAAATGAGGAGGGAGAGGGGAGGTTAAGAAAGCTAGAAGAAGCTAAGAAACAGCAGGACAGTAAAATGAGAACAGGATAAGGAAAAAGGAATAAAAGAGGGGAAATAGACAAATAGGTAAGACAGTCTATCCTATGCTGCTCTCCCTTTCAAAGCAGGAAAAGAACTGAGAAGGGTAACTCTCACCAGGCAACAGGAAGTGGAAAATAATTAGTTCCGGCCTGCCTCCCTGAACAGCGAGTAAGGGGGTTCTGCTACAGAGGACAGCAGTAGAAAGCAGTTCTGAAACTGCTGTTCGCAAACTGGTTCAGGAGTGGGAATCAGCAATTAGATGGGCCAAGATCTGTCCTTTATGTATCAAAGTGTTCACAACCCTAGAATTGAACCCTTTACTTCTGCACAACCTTGCATGCTTTGGCTAAGGGACCCTTCATTCTGCTGAAGAGCTAGAATAGCTAACAGGGCCTCAAGATTATTACATCTGAATTACGGATCAAAGAAGAAAAATGCACTACCTATAAATTCAGTTATAACTCAGTTATTTAGTGCACATCTATATCTTCTACATGGAGATATTCTGCCTGACTGAAATTATTCCCTCCCCATCCCATTCTGCAACTCAGTAGACATGTCTCTTCCTGACAGAAAAAAAAATATGGCCTCACAGTGGCATCTATTATCACCATGAAGGAAGAAAGAGGGTGAACACAGGATTTATTCATACATTCATTTATGAATGAACAAATGGTATGACACACAATCTTCCAAAGCAGCTATACAAAGCCCCCACCTCTTGTGAAACAGGATTTAATTCTGGAATAATGCCTTCATGAACTAGGATCTTCTTCTACTTTACTGAGCACAGGGAATGCCTACAGGACATCTGGTGTTCCAGGCTCAATGTGACAGCAAGGTTGTTCATCAGTGCTCATTAACGTAACATCACATAAGTGATGTCACTTCTCCACACGCAACACACTATAATACCCCTCTTATGTTGTACTGTCATGGGGTCTTTGTGGTAGTGCCCACACACTGTGCTTATGGGCTTAGGTTAATGGCTGGACTTCACTGCACAGCCAGTACTGGAGAATTCTTTCATGCAAACTTCATGCTATCAGTTCGGAGGTTCATAGCAACACTATGTAACCTCAACAGAATTTAAACTGCACTCTTAAAAGCAGAACCCATATGCACCTACTTAAGGTGCAGTACACATATGTAACACAATCCTAACCGTGTACTTGAGAGTACGTACCATTGTGTTCAAACTCTCTCTAATAAAATAATTTCACAGGTGTCTGTTGAAGCAAACACAATAAGGAGTTTTGTGACTTAGTACTTGTTGCCACCTAAGCTTTTGTGGGCAAGATCCAATTTTATGTCCTCAGGTGGCGCACGTGTGTGTGTATGTAGGCTAGCCTGATCTCAGAAGCTAAGCAGGGTCAGCTGCGGTTAACACGTTGACGGGAGACCACCAAGAAAGTTCAGCGTCGGTACACAAAGGTAAGCAATGGCAAACCACATCTGAATATCTCTTGCCTTGAGAATGCTATGGGGTCACCATAAGTCAACTGAGATTTGATGCAATATACACACACATTTTGATGTAGAGCAAAATATGAAAACAGTGGGGTTAAAAGGCAATGAAACCTTGACTTCAGTAAGGGTTTTGATAAGGTTTCACATAATATTCTTGTTGACAAGTGGGTAAAATGTGGTTTGGATCCTATTACTGTTAAGTGGCTCTGTAACTGGTTGACAGATCACACCCAAAGAGTGCTTGTTAATGGTTCCTCATCCTCTTGGAGAGGAGTGACAATTGGAGTGCCTCAAGGATCTGTCCTGAGACCTGATTTGGATGAAGGGATAGATGGAATGTGTATTAAATTTGCAGATGATGCTAAATTGGAAGTAGAAGACAGAGTCAGGACACAGGATGATCTTGACAGGCTGGAAAACTGGGCTAAAACAAAGAAAATGAATTTCAATGGGGATAAATGTAAAAGTTCTGCATTTAGGTAGGAAATATCAAATGCATAATTATAGGAGGGGGGAGACTTGCTTTGGCAGTAGTATGGGTGAAAAGGATCTAGGGGTCTAAGTGGACCATACACTGAACATGATCCAGCAGTGTGATGTGGTATCTAAAGAGGCAAATGCAATTTTGGGCTGTTATCAACAGAAGTATAGTGTCCAGATTATGCGAAGTGATAGTATTGCTTTACTCTGCTCTGATTAGACCTCACCTAGAGTACTGTGTTCAGTTTTGGGCACCACAGTTTATGAAGGTTATAGACAAATTGGAACATGTCCAGAGGAGGGCAACGAAGATGGTGAGGAGTCCGGAGACCAAGTCCTATGAGGAAAGGCCTGGAGAAGAGATGACTGAGAGGTGAGATGATAACTGTCTTCAAGTACTTGAAGGGCTGTCATATAGAGGATGGTGCAGAGTTGTTTTCTATTGCCCCAGAAGGTCAGACCAGAACCAACAGGTTGAAATTAAATCAAAAGGGTTTTCAGCTAAACATTAGGAAGAATTTCCTAACAAAGCAGTTCCTCAGTGGAATAGGCTTCCTCGGAAGGTGGTGGGCTCTCCTCCTTTGGAGGTTTTTAAACAGAGGCTAAATGGCCATCTGACAGCAATGCTGATTCTGTGAACTTAGGGAGATCAGGAGAAGGAGGGCAGGAAGGGTTGCACCAGTGCTTAGTTCTTGTGGCCCTTTCTTACAAATTCAGGGAAATGCTGATAGCCACTTTGGGGTCAGGCAGCAATTTTTCTCCAGGACAGTTTGGTGAAGGACCGTGGAGGTTTTTTGCCATCTTCTGGGCGTGGAGCAGGGAGATTTGTGAATTTCCTAGATTGTGCAGGGGGCTGAACTAGATGACCCTGGAGGTCCCTTCCAGCTCTATGATTCTATTATTCTAAATGCACATGGTATGGACTGTGACATGTCTAGGCCCGAATGCATACAAAATGAGAATGATGACCATTCACAGCAACAACAAATTAGTACAGCTAGATCTGAGTCCAGTAGCACCTTGGAGACCAACAAAATTTGGGGGTATGAGCTTCCAAGAGTCAAAGTGCCTGGAAAAGCTTGTTGGTATCTCAAGGTCTCCTGGCCTCAAATCTTGCTGTTCTACTGCAGACCAACATGGTTAATCCCTCTGAAGTAAGGGTGCTTAAGATGGTGTCCTTTACTGGGAAGCAAGGCCAAATGAGATGCAGAACTATTTCCAAGCAAGTGTGTTCAGGACTGAGGGCTTTATCAGTGAGGGCAATGCAAAGTAAACGAACAGAAATACAATTGGAATAAACTTTGCATTTAAGACACTCTTCCTCATGCATTAAAAAGTATTCTCTTTTGCTTAAAAATGCCATTTTTCATGACAGAAAGCTTAAATCACATTCATAATATGAAAAGAGTACCCTAATTAGGAGACACCTTCTCTGTACCAGAGGGAAGTCCCAGTGATGTGTAAACGTATCTGGCTTCCAACAGCTCGTTATCAGTCAGCTTGCAGCAATGCACTTGTATTAGCAAATACTTGCAAAATTAGAACTCACAGTAGTGGTATGCAAATGACATTTTCCCACCTTGCACACACACATCATCATTAGACAGGTACTATGTGAAGTGTGTTCTGTAGCTAGAAATGTCTGCGGGCAGGCACAGCTTCGAGAATGTGTTCAGCGTAAGCCTGTGTCTCGAACAGAATCTCACACACAGAGGAGTTTTATACAAATGTGTTCATGAAACTCAGTGCCAAAAGAAAACAGGGGTGCACTCACCTGTAACCGTTGTTCATTGAGTGGCCTTCTGTGCAGGCACACATGGGACTGCATGATTGCAGGCCAGCTGCGGAGAAGAGCTTCCAAGCATTTCTGAAGACGTTTCTAGGCTCTGGAGTGCTCCCCCTCCCCTGTCTACAGAGGTTCCATTTTCCACTCAAAGGGTCACATGACAGGGGGGACGAGCACTTCTTCCCTCAATTCCTTTCACTGCTATGAGGAGACGCAATGCACATTTGGCGGCCCACAGCAGGGAAAGGAGGGAGGAATGTGTGCCTGCACGGAAGGCCACTTGATGAACAGGTAAGTGCAACCCTGTTTTCATCGTTGTGGTTTCTGTGCAGTCCCACATGGGAGAATAGCAAGCTCACCTACCCTAGGAGGAGGGTGTGGGCTGATCAACAGAAAATCACTTGTAGCACACCTTTTCCCACTGCAGCTTCACGTCTGGAATCCACATCCATCGAGTAGTGCTTGATTAACATAGAGGGAGTGGGCCAAATTGCTGCCTTACAGATGTTCTCCAGCATGAGTCTGGCACAGAATGCTGCTGAAGATGCCTGAACCCTCATCGAGTGAGGTTTCAGGGACACTGGGCAAGAGACCTTAGCTTTGTCATAAGCTGTCTGGATTGCAGGTTGGGGCACTTCCAAAAAACAACCTCTCTTTGTTATGGATAGCAGACAACCATCAACAATAACTTGGCACCACTTATAAAAGAACTTGGATAACCTATCCAAAAACCAATGGTCAGAACCTAGTCAAGTGGATGGGGCACTTTAGAGTGCTGGTCTCTTGGGAACTGGGAGAGGTTTCTTCCTTGCTGTCTACTCTGTCTCTTGGGCTGGAATTGTTGAGTATAAGGGGGCCTGAAGCCCTGCTGGACGGGCAGAGGGGCCTGCTATCTGCAGTCCTGTGTATGATAGGGCCTTGATTGGGGATACCTCTGGGTATGCCTTGGGAAGTACCTTTGCTTAAAAGGTGTCAATGAAGTATGGTTATGCCCAAGGATCTGGCTGTCACCTTGTTCTTTCTAATCCAAACTGCATCAGTTTGGTCACTGAACAGGTCTTGACCTTCAAATGGGAGATCCTCTATTCTGGCTCTGGTATCAAGAGGAAGGGTGAAGAGGGTAACCATGATTATTTCCGTATGACAATGCCGGAAGCCATTGGACCTGCAATTACAACCTGCTCCATGCCTTGCAGCATTGAGCTGCTGTTTCCCTAACTTTTGTCCCTTTGCAATGAGGACCTTAGCCACACTCTGCTTATCAACAGGCAGCAAGCTCAAGAAACTGTGACATCTGGATGGTTTCCAGCTCTTCCCTTGGCTGGTAAGACCTCTGAGACTATGGAGTTTGCTTGAAGGTGGTGAAACAAGTAGCCACAGCCTTCTTCCCTGATTCTATTGAGGTTTTCCAGCTTCTTTGACGATGCTGGTGCCAAGGCCAGTTTAGCCTAGATGGCTAAAGCTATGTCCTGCACCCCTTGCAACAGTGGGAATGCCACAGGGCCTGAGTAGGGGCTGTATAAAACCTTTGGTATAGTGGTTAAGTGCACGGATTCTAATCTGGGAGAACCGGGTTTGATTCCCCACTCCTCCACTTGCACCTGGCTGGATGACCTTGGGCAAGCCATAATTCTGGCACAGCTGTTCTTGAAAAAGACCAGTTTCTGTCAAGAGTTCTCTCAGCTCCACCTACCTCACAGGGTGTCTGTTGTGGGGAGGGGAAGGGAAAGGAGTTTGTAAGCTGCTCTGAGACTCCTTTGGGTAGTGAAGGGTGGGGTATAAATCCAATCTCTTCTTCTTCATTACAGGGTTGGACAGTTGCAGCTCTGAAGCATTAAACTCTAGACTGGCTTTTGAAGCATTAAACTATAGACTATTGGAGAGGGAGCCGATGGGTCAGCAGCCATATCGTCAGGAGGTGTCACTGAAGTGCCCTCTGAGCCTGCTTCTGAAATTTGGTAGAGTGCGTCATTGGAACCAGAACCCTGATGGGGGGAACTGACATCAGAGTGGTGTTGGTCCCGTCTAGATCTCGTGGGAAATTTTACAGGTTGCCATGGGTAGGGAGCCTGTGGGGTGCCCACTGTGGTGGCATCATGAATGGAAATGGGCCCCATGGGTTTCACTGAGACTGCCACTGATTCGATGCCTGTAGATCTGATTGCCCTTTGTCTTGTGATGTGGGTGGGCCTGTGGGAGACACTTTGAAGAAGATTCTTTTGAGGAGTCTGGGAACCTTGATACCCTTCTCGATGGTGAGGGCATCTGAGGATGCAAAAATGAGTTGACACTGAGTCCCAAAGGAGAATTTTGGCACTGGGGGGACTTTGATTTGAAGATGGTTGATGTTGATGCTTGACTCTGAGGAGAGACTGATTGTTGGGGTTGGAGAGGATTGATGACCTCGAGTGAACAAAGTACAATTCCATGGAGATGGAGATCGCAGATTCTGAGGGGAGCTTGAACCGTTCTGATGCAACGGCAATCAGGTTGGACTGTGATGTGAGTGTTTGGCTCTCTTTTTAGCCTTTTTTGGAGGTGGTTCTGACGCCAATCTCAGGAGGAGACTTGAGTTGCAGTTCCAATAACAAGGGTGTCAGTGCCGAAGTCACCAAATGGGCCCTTGCACCCTTATCCATTTGGGCCTGTTTTTCCTCCGCAGGGATCCGGGGTGCCCAGAGCTCCCCCCAAAGTGTGACTTTAAGTCTTGCCACTCTCCCCTTGTGTGCTTTAGGAATAAGGCATCTACTAACTGGGCACATGACTGTATTGTGGCCCTCTCCCAGACACAGGAGACATGAGGAATTATCATCATTTTGGGCCATTTTTGCTCTGCACTCCCTGCACTTTTTAAATAGAGCCATCCTACTGATTTCTAGGTGTAACTCTTTACTGTTCTCCATGGAAAAACCTGTTTTATTCCTGAGGCTCCATGAAGAAGCAGCTTAGAAGCACGTCCTCTTCTCACGGCGGCAAGAAGAGAACTGAGGGAAGGAGTGCTCGCACCAACTCTGACACATGACCCTTTGGGTGGGAAAAGGGATCTCTATAGACAGAGGGGATGGAGAGCACTCCAGAGCCTAGAAAATCCTTCAGAAACGCTTGGAAGCTCTTCTCTGCAGCTGGCCTGCAATCATGAAGCCACGATGATGATCTTAAGCATGTCTTAAACGACACCATATTCCAATCAAGTAAAACTAGCTATTCTCCTTAACCCCTACCTATATGAAAAGCAGCCAAGGACTTCATTGCTTTTCAAAAAAACAAAGCCACAAATGACTCCATATTTGCTGGTGGGGGGTGGGGTGGGACTGTCCCTGATGCTAAAAATCTGGACACCTTCTCGAGCCAATTTAAATATCCAGGCAGATTGCACTATGTGAAACACATGTTTGGGATTATTCATCTGAAAGCAGTCCTACATCAAAATCTCTTGGCATGGGGAAGGCCAGAGAAAGTACACTATCATGTTTTCAAATCACAGCCTACTGAGTCAGTTTAACTTATCTCCTAAAATACATGACCAGGCCCTCTCTATACCTCTCCCTGGCTCGTACCCCCTTCCCTTACCACCTTATAGTAGAACTATGCTGTCATTGCTACATACCCCATAATTGTACTATGGAGCACAAATATCGACTCTCATGTAGAGTTCATAATCGCATAGGTATTCTGGGGATTTCCATTTTTTTTTTAAAGTAAGCTACTAGGTGGCCGGATTGTGCAACTTAAAAATATGTTAGCAGATTTTGCTAACACAGAATGTAGACTCCCAGAAAGACACTTTGTGGAGCTGAGAGATCTACATGGAGGACAGCCATGCAGGTCAGAGAGATGCTGCGAAGAGGGGGGTGAAACCACCTCCACGTCTATTTTCCATCAGGAGAGCAGCACTTGCAGCAGACATCGGAGGAGCAATTTTACTCCCTTCCCTCTCCTCCCTAAAGTGCCCCAACCTGTGCAGCTATTCCTCTTAGGCCCCACAACCACAGCAGTGATCTTTCTGGGGGCTGGAAGAGGATGCAGGAACAGAGAATAAAATGGGGAAAGTCAGTATACCATGAATGCCTATCTGGATACAGGCCAATATTGCATAGGATTAAAACTGAATGTAAAATTCCACCACCTGCAACGTCCACTTTATAAAAACTGTGCAAATAAAGAAGAGCAGCTTGCCCAGTTTGAATAACTTATTACAACTGCACTATACAAATCTGGTAGTTGGCAAATGTGGCATTTTAGTGATTTTAAGATGCAGGGAAATAAGACTAAGACTAACACCAATCTAATTACAGAGGGAAAGAACAGATCATTCAATCAGTTTTGATCATATTAGCCTCCAATGTATAAGAATTTTCTGAATGGAAAATATTCCTCTAACAAGGCTTCTCCGTCCATTATGTATATTATGCTCTTTGCCAGATTAAACAAACAAAACCACGAGCAACTGCAGGTGGCACTGGTGGCAGTTAGTGATGCTGTCAATCAGAAGTTTGCTGCTGCTCTTGTTGAAGTTGGAAGTGCTGACAAGCCTCTTGCCCGATGCTAAGAAAGAGGCCTTCCATAGGAACCCAATCTGTTGGTAAACTCAGTGCCAAGCAATGTGCTATGATCTTTGTAGAGAAGAACATCCTCTTCAGGCCTTGGTGCTCTCCACACTCATCAGGACTTGTGGGCTTGGCACTTTCCATATGAGAGCCAGTTTGGTGTGGTGGTCAAGTGCGCGGACTCTAATCTGGGAGAACCGGGTTTGATTCCCCACTCCTCCACTTGCACCTGCTGGATGACCTTGGGCAAGCCATAGTTCTGTCAGAGCTGTTCCTGAAAAGAGCAGTTTCTGTCAGAGCTCTCTCAGCCCCACCTACCTCACAGGGTGCTTGCTGTGGGCAGGGAAAGGGAAAGGAGTTTGTAAGCTGCTCTGAGACTCCGAGTGAAGGGCAGGGTATAAATCCAATCTCCTCCTCTTCTTCATATTCTGCCTGTGGTCTCTCTAGATCAGTGGTGGCAAACCTATGGCACAGGTGCCAGAGTTGGCATTCAGAGCCCTCTCTGTGGGCACGTGTGCCATTGCCCCAGCCAGGCCCAGACCATCATTAAAGTGTTGAATTCTCTGCCAAATAATTTTAAGTAAATGAAAGCATTTAGGATTGCTTTCCTTACTTTGTTTGGATCATCTTAAGTTAATGTATGGGTTGTTTTTTCTAAAGTAAAACCTCAGTATTCAGGTTAAATTGCCATGTTGGCACTTTGCGATAAATAAGTGGGTTTTGGGTTGCAGTTTGGGCACTCGGTCTCTAAAAGGTTCGCCATCACTGCTCTAGATCCTATGAAAGAGCCATCTTCCATTTTCCTCCACTCTTTCTCTCATCCCACATCCAGCTTATGAGTTCGGATTCTGTCCCTAACTCTTCTTCTGCTGTAACCTCCAGAGTTGCTTCAACTACGTACACTCAGAATTCACATACATAACCATAAAATACAAGCTAAAACCTATTAGTCCTTAGGAGGAAAAGTCTGGCCAGAGCTGGAGAACAAACTCAACCTTGGCCTTTTCTGGTTAGTTCATTTGTTAAGGGCACTTTTTTCCTTTTTTCACACTTTCAGTATGTGCATTTAACCAAGTCTGCATGTTCATACACAAAATTAACACTACATCCACAGAAAATCCTTGACCTTGCATATATAAAATACAGCCCATTATTTTTCTTCACATTTACACAACACTCTTACTGCACACCTTTGGCACAGAACTGAGAGATGCAAATAATAAAGGCTTTTACCTGCCAGAAGTCTGTGACTGTAGAAGGCAAGGGGCCTTGAGCAGCGATGTAAGCAGGGTTCCGGGGGTCATGGTCCATCTGAAAAAAGGAGTGAAAAACCCCACAATTACAGCTAGCCTTCAAAGACAGCCAGGCAAGGAAGTTTGCTACAGGGCCGGGGAAAGAACATCTTCACACTGCATTAGTGATGTGTAGCAACTAGCAAGGCATTGCCCTCGTCTCCTGAAATATTTTAGGGAAAGGAAATACTTGTGTACGAATTCCTTTCCCCAACAAAACCAAGCTAGTAGTCTAATACTAAGACAACAGACAAGCCATGATCTATGTTCCGAATATGTAATGTGAGATCATTTAAGGAGCATTTGCTAACAAAAAGCATTTAGTCAGAGATTCTGGTCTCATAGCAACCTACAAGCCACTTCAAACATTTCCCCCCCTCAATACAGGGCATTAGGAATGCTGGGCACATTTAAGTATCTCTTCCATTTCCACCACAGCACTCGAGGGCACATGCATCTAAAAACAAGCCAAAGCCAGAGAACAAACTCAATCCTGGCCTTTTCTAGTTAGTTCATTTGCTTAAAATGCAGGCTTCTAACCCTCAATAGGGGAAGTTCTGTTTAAAGACCTTAATTATTACATCTATTTCAAAGAGTGACTGAGCAGAAAAAAAGGGATCCTCAGAAACAAAGCCATGAAGAGTAAATAGGATTAGGTGGTTACAATGAGTGTTTTCAAACTGATGGGTGGGTTCTCTGGTCCTAAATCTTTGGCCCCATTCTCCTGATAAGGACAAGATCTGCTGATGAGAATTTAAAAACAAGAGCAACCAACAAAACCCTCCATTGACTGCAACCCTTATAGCTTAGACAGAATTTAAAAAGAAAAACAAAGAGAATGAGGCCAATCTCCTGCATGAACACATCTGAATTATTTCTACAAGTGCTCCTGAACAGCTGAATTCTGCCCCCAACCCACACAGAGACCTACACCTTCGGCTTTACCAAAAAGCTAAGCGATAGTAGATGACTGCATAATTAACAACACCTTAATGCAGACTGGTCAGAACCATGAAATAAACCATTAGAAGGGCCAAATCTCTTGGTTTGGTTTGGTTTTTTAAAACCCGAATGCAACGACAGGGACTACTGATTAGCTGGCACAAGTGGTAGACCCCTTGAGACAAGCATCAACCCAGGAAGGAAGGCTGATAGAAGTTCTGATTGACAAATTAAATGGGATGGGGAGAATGGAACCTCCAGTGCTATCGGCTTTCTCAGTTGAGGGGTGGAGTCAGGGAATCAAAACATATCTCCTATAAAGTCCACCTTAATCCTAACTCAAAGTTGTGGGACTACTGTCAGAAACTCTCTTTGTTGTTATTATTCATATATCCTCCATCAGTGTGCTATACACAATGACATGTCCCTGCGACAGAAACTTTCAATCTAAAAGTCTACCATTTCTTTATTCATAAGAGCCCCAATACAATCCTTCACCCTGGAGCCCATTTCAGAACTTTGGCGATTATGGTCTTAAAACTTCTTGGTACTCATTACACTGTCCAAGATCTAGAGAGTCATTTTATGCCTTCGGCATGCCCAGTGGGATTCTTTTTTTTACTGCTTTGATCATCAAACCTCCACCCTGCATCACTAACTTCTTTTGAAAATCTCCTGTTTCAAAAGCAGCTTGCTATGCAATGTACATGTGTGTGCAGTGTGTGTGTGTGTGTGTGTGTTGTGGGGGGGGGGAGCCCCAAAGCCTTTGAATCTTGGCCACTGATTATTTCAGTTGATTCACAGAACTAGAAAAACAAAACAAAACCTAACATCTGAAGTACTATTAAACAGAAGAGTACAATTGTGTGCTGTGGGCTTCCTACAAACAATCATTTAATCACCTGTAACTCCAGTTTTATCGTATGCGTATTAGGATAATCCAATTCCTTATCTGCCCCTAACATCCTCCTAAGCCCCCCCCCTTTTGTGGTCAAATTACAGCTGATTTACAGCAACCCATCAGGGTTTTCAAGGCAACAGATGTTCAGAGGTGGGTTGCCACTGCCTGCCTCTCTGTAGTGACCCTGGTATTCCTTGGTGGTCTCCTATCCAAATACTGACCAGGGCTGATGCTGCTTAGCTCCTGAGATTGGGCCAGCCAGGCCAAGAGAACTGTTCTTGAGAAAACAGCTCTGAGAGAACTGGGACTGACCCAAGGTCACCCAGCTGGCTGCATGTGGAGGAGTGGGGAATCTGCTGCTCTTAACCACTGCACCAAAAACAAAACAAAAAACCAACAACCATTATCTCCAGTTTAGATACAACAATTCATCATATTGAAAACTGTTCTTGTGATTCACCACTTTAGGTTGCAAGTGATGGATTGGAGGTAAATAAATAAACCTAGGAAATCAGCTTGGTAGGATGATGGTCTATTGCAACATTTATTGTTTCATCTTACTTTCACTGCACTGTCTTCTAACTTTGTAAGCAACTCACTGCATTGGTTATGGTACGTTACACCTTAGACAGTTTTCTCCATGCACTGTTTCCTAATTTCTGGAACCCTAGTTCTAATGTATTGTTAATTGGATATCTTATGCTATTACATTAAAAATAATTTGTGATCCGCTGTGAGTTTCAGTGAGGAAGGTCAACTATAAATGAAGCAAATAAACAGGCTAGGGTACACAAGCTGATTTGCGCAAAGCCACTGCTCTCATTGCAAAGTGTTGGGACTATACAGCTTTTTGTGTCTTCCTGTCATGGGGCCGCGAAGAGTCAGACTCAACTGTGCAACTGAACAACAAACCAATCTACACATATCTGCTCTTTACAAATAGCCTAGATAAATGCTGATACGTTAAACGTATTAACCAAAATAAAAGAGCCAAACTTTGCGGGGGGGGGGGGGGGTCCTCAGGTCGAACTGTGTGTGTACAATAGAAGAGAAGAAGCAAAACAAAATCAGCGATGAGGTAAGTGGTACTGTCAGTGAAGAAATACTTCTAAACACTCCACAATTTGATAAATCAGGAAGAGGCTACTCTTGGCCGTACAGTATAAATCAACTGCTGTCAGAAAGCTGCTGCTTGGAGCACTGCAGACATCATAATGAGGAAAGACTGGTCAAATGTGTCATCAAGTTAACAATAACTCAGACGTTCACAATTATTACATTCCCTGCACATTCTGTTGCACAGAAAGCTGCTATGGAGAGGGCGTACGCCAGTTAGGACTGCTACCGTGCAAAGTAGTAACCGGGTCACTTTCTGTTTGTATGTATTACACCATTTCAACGAATGCAAATTTTAAAATTGCCTGTTGTCTACTGCTGACACCGAGCAAAACAAACAGGGGAAAGGTTATCAGACTTGCTTAGAAACGGGCAGCGCCTGGTGTGCATATGTTCTCAGAGGAAATCCAAGATAACAGAAAGCTTCCTTTTGTGATAATAAGTGAGCTTGCAGGCTCCTGCCAAGATTAAAGTAATTGAAAAAAAAGACTAATGGGCACCTTTATTAATTTCCACACTGTAAAATTCCAGAGTCGAAATATACTTGGGAAGATATGGAGATGTAAACTTTAACAATTGGTATAATCCAGTTCAAAGGAAAGGATCTAGACTGATGGGCACCCCAATCTTATTAAGTTCTTTTTGATCCATCAGTACAAGCAATAACTTGCACAATGGCAACTACAATGGTACCAGACACTTGGCAGATCTGTTCAGTTTTGCCACATTTAGTACCAAGTGTTCTTTTATGGCAAACATACATTTGCAATTCGATATAGGCTTCAGTGAGAACCTCTCGGCCCTCTTCAGTGTCCCTAGGATGCTGCATCCTGAGCGGTGCCCGTTTTCTTTTACATCCGTTCTGGACAGCACCACACTAAGAGCCATCTAGATTTGCCATTAGGGTATCAGTGACTTTCCTACCCAAGCCTCATCCAGCAAACTAGCTCTCTAATATGATTCTTTCTACAGGCTACCAGGGCAGACAGGTGGGCACCAACTATGGGGGTGTGTATATAAGAGCCACATTTATTTGGCATTCCCAAATATTTCAGAATACCAGTATCAGCACTGTATTTGGATTCGGGAAATACTTGGTGGTAATACCGAATATATTCGGCTCCATTATACCCTGTGGGGCCATTATACTCAGTGGCAAATCTCTCAGGGTATATTCAAT
>NW_015177029.1:356457-358637 GCF_001447785.1 Gekko japonicus | reverse complement strand
AGGGGGGGGGGGGGGGCATTTTTGCAAGGCAAGCAGCAGAACCAGTACAATGTGCCCAGCAGAACCAGTGCCACTGGGGCAGTGCCAAAACCCAAAAGGACTAAGGTCAGATCTCAGAATCTGAGAACCTCTGAAGTGGGGGAGGGGGCAATTTGTGCAAGGACAGCAGAACCCATGCAATGTACTAGTGCCAAGCAGCAGAACACAATGCCATCCTACTGGTGGCCAGCAGCAGAACCCAGTGCCGCCCTACTAGAGCCCAGCATTGTAGCAAATGCCAGGGCAGCTCAACAGGACTGATTTCAACCACAGAATCCAAGCCATGGGGAGGGGGGCTGCAGGACAGCAGAACCCGTGCAGTAGTGGCTGCCCAGCAGCAGAACCCAGTGCCAACCTAATACTGCCTAGGAGCAGAAGCCAGTGCTATTGTGGCAAATGGCAGCTCAGCATTACTGGGCTTTTTTTGTATTGGACTGGCCTTGGGTCAGGTGGGCTAGCAAATGTCCGTGCCCAACCTGCACTTTTGAGTATTCTGCTGGGCTCCTACTGCCCTTGTTTCTGCCAATTTTTTTAAAACCCTGCTCGGATTCTCTGGTGTGACATTGGTTACTTCTGTTGCTGCCACATTGGCACTAGGTTCTGCTGCTGGGCACTAGTTCATTGCACTGGTTCTGCTGTCCTTGCAGAAATCCCGCCCTCAGTTTCTACTTCAGAGATTCTCAGATTTGGCCTGTTGGGTTTTGGCACTGGTTCTGCTGCTGGCCTTGCAAACATTCCCCCCTCACACACTTCACTTTCTACTGCAGATATTATCTGGGACATTCTGCTGGGCTTGTATTGCCCTGCTATTTTCCTCCCATTGGAAAAAACGGAGGTTGAGGGCACCCTCTTTGGGTGCCCATAGAATTAGATCCCCTCATCCAGTCTTTTTGAAACTTGGGGACCTTTTGGGGAGAGGCTCCAGCAGCTATGCTGCAAATTTGGTGACTCTATCTCAAACCTCCTCCCCCTCGACCACTGAATATACCCTAAGAGATAGTGAATTAACTATAATGGCCCCATAGGGTATAATGGAGCTGAATAATAGCAGAATAGTATTCGAGAATCTCTATTTGGCTACCAAATAGATGCTCTGATTTGGTATTCGGCTTAATAAATACTGAAAGTATACCCTTAATGCCAAGCTAACAAGATAGACAGGAAAATAAGTCAGGAGAAAAGTCCACAGATGGTACAAGGCAAGCAGGATCAAAACATACATACAATGAGTATATTCAGGGAAGCAGTCAAGAAGCTCTACCCAAGACCTCTGAGCCAGCCTGTCATCAGTCTCTTTATGCTTTCTGTTAAAATAAAGAACTGGCACTGGACCTATCTGACCACAAAGGCAAGCACAATATATGCACTATATTGACCTTGGAGAAAGGACAAATGAAACAGAGCCCAAAGACGGCTCAACAGAAACATGAGTCTTAACAGTACTTTATCCCAGGTCAGTGAGTAAGGACTAACGGGCAAACTCAGAGTCAGAAGCTTAGAGTAAACACAATGCAGTGGAACTAACATCTGTACCACCAGACCCAAGATCAGGTACCAGTGTTGGCTGGGCCCCCAATTTTTATAGATCACAGGGAATAGTCCCAGACTGCTAGTTATGTCACTTCAGTCATATTTGGTTTAACCAATGTTGGAATCTCAGCCAATCAAAGTTTGGTGTACATACTTTGACTACTTATGAATGGACTGTTGAACCACTGGCAAGACCTCCCCTGAGAACAGAAACAGTAAAGAAAGCATCACTCGAGATAACAGGAAGTCATTTTACAGAATAAGATCTTGAGGAATTGGCTCACTAGAAAAACTATCAACCATTTGCTGGTCTAATGAAGTCTGGATGTTTAGGCCATATTAGAAAAAATTGGCCAAGCCTGGCTATTTGTATTACCAAAAAAAAAAAAAAAAAGATGTGGAAGTGTAATCGGTTTTGTGGGGGGGGGGGGGTTTGTAATTGTGCCATGACAGAATTAACATTTTATTCTGCAAGACAGTCATTACAATGACAAAGGTAACCTCCAATCACTAATTCTCTGTTTCCACATGGTAATAAATGGGATCAGGGATCACTAGAACCAAAGCATAATTAACAGCTCAAATTTTACTTACTGTTACTGCATTAGTAA
>NW_015177029.1:347203-356391 GCF_001447785.1 Gekko japonicus | reverse complement strand
AAAACCATCCCCAAATCCAAGATGTTTTAATAGCAACTCATCTAAGCTGCCTTCACCCCCTCTAATTAAAGTTGATTGACAATTTCTTAGAGTGGAGAACACCACACTGAATACAAATACACAGCTATAACCAGTCCTGTCTGGATTTTAAAAATATGTCACTTTATGAATTTTTATGTTCCCACCAACTTAAATGCTAATCATGTTTTTATTTTTAGGGGCTGCTACTTTGCCTCTTTGTTTTAACACATTTCATGAATATGCTTTTTGCACTGAAAGATGTCAACTTCACTTTTAAAATTCTACTTACAATAGGGATAAGATGATTGGTTATTACATTTAATTAATGATAAGGAACGGAAGGTTATTAAACAATATGTCATCATTCCTTGTGATGAAACTACGCAAACAATACATTTGTTCTACGTGATCCAACTTAAATGATTTCTAATATTTTTTTCCAGTTATTGTACAGAAGCAAGGTTAGGTTCAGATTTTTTAAATGTAATTCTCCTTTTTGGAACCTTGTAACACTTATGGCTAAGTACAGGCCAACTGTACCCTTAGATATTCATGCTGGATTTTAAATTTATCCTGAGTGCATATTTAAGGACATATTTACACACTTAATAGGTATAGAACACTGACATTTATCCATCTCTGTCAAATTAATTTTGTTTAAAAATACTGGCAAGCTCAAAGACAGTTTTGCTTCCATATTGCCAAGGTTTATCATTTTAAGATGTACAACTTCTAAGGAGCAGGGACAGACGGTCACAAAAAGCAACCCCAGCTGGTATAATACTACTTAGTCATCACTTTCACCCCTCTATCCAAAATAAAAGTAACACAGGAGACAGAACAATAATTGCCCCTGTTGTTACTCTTGAATAATAGTACTAAAATTTTAAATCCCTCTTTTAAAAAAATTATAATGGAATGAAAGAATGAAATCTGGTTTTGAATGTCATTATGCATTTCAGTCTCTATTTTCAGTGATAAAATTTGTATGCTGTGTTTGAGCAAACTGTCATGTTAATCACATTCCTCAGTCTGGCAGCTTCAATAATAAGTACACTGATGGGTAGCTGTTGTTTTTTTTAATGCAGTTGATGGGTCCCCCCCCCCACTTCCAACACCCTAAGAGGAAAAACAGAATTCCCATTTACTTTCATGACCTCTGATTTAAAAGCAAAGATTGCACATTATTTACTACTGGATGATTTCCCTGAAATTTAATGAGGACTAAGTACAAATATGACAGATGTAATTATCACAGTTTTATTCTGCACAGTCAGGGTCTCCTTGTGCTGTAATTGCAAGCTTTTCATTGAACTGCTGGCAGCAGAGTTATTACCATAGTATTTTATGTTATTTTGGAGAATGAGAAAGAAGACCTTCCAGCTCAATTTTGTTCCAAGGAATTTCTAAGCATTCCTTCTGCCAAGATCTGTGATAGAACAACAATTTTTAAAATTTGATCAGATCCCCTTGCAGACTTCATTACGTGTCGTTCTGCAGCACACAAAGGCTAACCCCCAGATTCTCATAACGTACTGGGAGGGATGGGAAAGTTGTGGTAGTGGGGGAAGCGTTAAGTAGTTTTGAGAAAGAAAGGAATATGTGGGCAGGTGGCCAACTCATTGTCTAGCCTGAAAGAGGACTTTTCCCTAGCATGTATTGCTTTACTCATTTAGACTCAAGCTAAGGTTGAGTGAGCCTCAGCTGGAGGCTGGACCACTGACCCCGAAGCTGGAAATACACAGCTATAAGCACACCCTTGGAAGCCTCTCTTTTCGAGGCCAGAATGTAATTGCTTTATACTACTCCCTGCCTTCATCAGGCAAACTCACATGCTGAGGGGTGGAGAATAAAACTTTCTAGTCCAATTCATACTTTATAGCTCTAGCGTTATTAATTTTCCACTTGGAATTCATGACAATTTTCACTTCAAATCCAAGCACCACAAGGCTCAGATCCACCAAATATGTCATTTTATTGGTGTGATAATTACTGGAGGCTGCCTAAATTGAACAGCAACATCTTTATTTTAAAGAGTAGCTGGTATGATTTTTACAGGCATGAATAAAAAAATATATCAGTGTATTTCAAATCTCTTATAAGAATTTGCACATCTGCTATGTTTAGCTGGCCAATTCCCCCCCCCCCACCATGAACATTAAAAGGAGACATTTATATCCCATTAATCTGAAAGTTAATAGCTGCAAGGCTTCTATTGTGGACTTAGGAGTTGTCACTGCATCACATTTACAAAATTATGAAAGCTGTTCAAATGTTTTTAGAAGTCTTTGAGAACATGCCAAAAATCCTGGCACTGAAGAGCTAATCCCCCCCCCCCCCCCATTCAAGATATAATAAGAACACCAGGGGTTGGATGTATGGAATCCTTGTCCCCTCCCCCAAAGTATGCTATGTTATTGGAAGCAACTGCCAAGGAACGGGATAGAACCACCATGATTAGTAAGATTTCAAATCAAGATGAAACCACTGCTTGAACATACCCGGGTTAGTTATCTGCTTGAAACTATAGTGGGCGGCTTAAAGAATTTTTACCCAGGTCCAACAAAAAGGGACTAAAGAATCTGAACAACCCGATACAAAATTTTAGCAGGTGGACTGGAGTTGTTCCTTGCAATGATACAGGTTTTATCAGCTTGATTTCTATCTGTCTTTCTACACCACCATTTTGTCATGAAATAAATATACAATTGCTACTCATTTGGTGTAACCAATCCATGTCTTCTCTAAATACTTCTCTTGAGGATTTATTTATTTATTTATTAAACTTCTACCCCACCCTCCCCACACGTGGGCTCAGGGTGGCTTACAAACAGGGCACCATGTGCCAACACATAAAAACAGAGTAACAACTCTGTACTACATTTTCCGTAACGTTTTTGGGGAAAGTGATTCTTTCCATAGCTATAAGAAAAATGAAGCCCAGTGAGAACAGTCATATTAACCTAATGATTAATCAGAATCTCAAGAGTTTTTAAAGGATCCCTGTTATGTCTAGCTTTCCTATCAGAGGCAGGAATAAAATTAAATGGCAGACTGCAGGTCAAAGAAGTCACAGGAGGCAAAATAAATGATGGATGTCACCGTGGCAACACACAGTAATTTTAGGATCAGTACTTAGTGCCTGAAGTAACAAAGCTCTGTAGCAATCAAAAACAGTTTTGAAGGAAAAGGTGAACTATTTTTAATGTGTCCTACTGGTTACCAGTACTGATACTATCACATATATGCAAGACTGATTACCCACAAAAGTATTTTCCTCAGCACATACTTCTTAATAGCACAGGACTGTGAAGAAACAAAGCTGCACAGAGCAAATGCAAGACCGAGCTACACCATGCAAAAAACCTGCATCAGAATTAACCTTTTTACTTCACAGGAAGGAAAGTAGTTTGGTTTTGATTCTATACTCACAATTGGACTTGCATTGATGTAATCTGAATTGTCATGGCTGTTTTCAGCTTTCAAACATATTCTGCAATGGTCGTCTGTGAGAGAAAAGGAGCACTTTTATTGATCTGCACGTGTGCACATGTGAAGGGAGTTCTTTCAGTTAGTTTTTCCAACAGGAAAAAAAGAAAACCAAGATGCTTTGCCTTTTAGCCCCTCTATCGTCAGCCTTTTAGGGGACGTACATTCCATCTAGTGCTATAGAGACATTTAATTGACAACTTTTTGCATCTTCAGTTGGATGTTTCCATTTTTTGCTTCTTCCTCCCCGAAGGCCAAGGGTGCACCAGTTTAAATCTGCATACCTACTCAGAATTTCACACAGAACATTTACAAGACAAAGCCTTAAAGATCAGGATGAGAAACAGACCCACCCCTCCACTTTTTGAAAAACATCCAGCCTAATGAAGCAGTTTGGAGAAATCGAAGCTTGCATTCCCTTCACGCTAATTTTGGTAAGCCCTAATAAAAGCGATGACTTATTTTTGAACATCTAAAAAAAGACTCTGAAAGGCAATTCAAATAACGACACAAATAAAAATTCTCACTACACCAACCCACCTGCTTTGAATAGCCAAGTTTTTTTAAGCGCTATGGCATCCTCCATTCTTGTTTTGTTTCGCAAGAACTGAACAGGAAGCATGATAACAAGTTCAGAAATAGCAAGAACAACATTAACATGGATGATCCATGTGCCAACACTACTCTTTTGAATGGAGCAATTTATAGCTATGTGCTGGCACCATTACCATTCCACCTGGGGTCAAATGCAGACTTATCAGAGACACTGTATGGCTTGTGGCAATCTTCTGATACTTGGAAAAAGCCTGCACAGATACACTGTAAGAAAAGGGATGCTTCAGCTGCCAGACATTATTCTTTGAATTAAACATAAATTTGTGATGGGTATCCCAAAGTGCTTAAGCTAGTTCTGGATGTTATGTTTTCAAGGTTACCTGAAACACTGTATTCATTAGTAAAAATACACTATTCCTTAACAAGAACATTAGTAGTGCCAAACTGTCTTACAAATCTTTCCCTGGTCTTCTGCTTATGAGCAAGAGAATGCTTAAAAGACAGTTGTTAGTAATGAAGTTTAGATTAAAAGAATTTCCTCCCCAAGCTCACATTTATTGCAGTCAAGATTCATCTCGGGCTACACTGCTATGTATTCTGAAGTCTGGCATGTGGCATAGAATGCTTATTACAGCTAATGCAGTCAACAAGTACATGCAAGGAATGTGCTGCTCTTAACGTTACACCAAATAAAAAAGCCTTCTAGGCACACATGCACATTGGCCACACTCAGCTTTGCTTTTTCATCATAAGCCCAATACAGAGAATTTATCTACAGAAGCCAACAGGCATTCATTCAGTGCAGCTGAATATCAGACAAATGGTTTGAGCCAGTTCTAATTACAAGCTGCTGATATTATTCGCTCTTTGGATGGATGTGATTGTGTCCAGCAGCCAAGCCAGAGTTCTTCTGACTGAGTGACCAACATTACCAACAATGAGCTAGAAGTATTATATGTACAGTTGTAATGAATGCTCTTACACAAAGCTACACGAAACCACACTTGCAATCTTTGTGTTAAGAAGCTGTACACAAATTTCCAAGCAGCTGAAGCACATGGAGAGACAATAGAAGTATGTTAAGATAGCATTTACTGCTAGAATTTCCTTGCACATAGTGACCAACATTTGAATGCACACTTTATCAATCATTTGTTGATCAAAATGCTGTGTAGGTCAAAGGGGAAAACTAAGCAGAGAGTGGTCATATTAAGCTATACATACATGCTACTACATCTTGCGAGCGGTTCTTCTGGATATTTTCTTCCTTATGAGCAACGGTGGTTGCACTGGGCTCAGCTTGATAAGTGCAAAGGGCTTCCCACTCTTTCTCCAGACGATTCTTGTTCTTTAAGTGATCTTCCATATATGACTGAAATGAGAAAGTTTCATTAGAAGCAATGCTCTTTATGTGTTGACACACTAGTGTTCCAATAAATATATGAATGAGCTCAAGATCACTAAAATTCTCCTGCCTAGTTTCAAAGAACTGTGTGACAAGCTTTGCACACCAAAGAGAGCTACAGGCTTGAATTTCTCAAACAGCATCAAATACACCACTAAGTGGCAAAGCACTTTTGAACTTGAGAGGACTTTTAAAAGCAGCTTGTGATGCTGCAAGGAGATGAACTATTCAGTCAAAACTTCCATGGGCATATATCTAACCCCTCGGGTGCATCTAAAGTAAGTTCTTGGGCTCCCAAGCTTGTGTGTGCAACTTTGAAATAGATGCTAGAGTGATCCAGCTCGGGGTGGGGGGTGGGGGGGGGGGGGATACTGCAAACATAACAGCAGGAGAAGGAAAAGCACTTGCTTGTATACTTTCTCCAGTTCCATGTCCTTTGAGAATGAGCCCTTTGACTTGAATGCTAAGCATTTAGTAGAGCATGGCACTGCAGGAAGGATTAGGGCAGACAAAAGGTGTCAGTAAGACAAATCAGAAGAAAATGAAAAAGATCATACTCCAGGTATCTAAACATTAGCAATGTGCAGTCCTCTGGTAGTTCACAGCAATACAAGAAACATACTGCATGGAAAGCTACGATATTCCTAATTCCTAGACAACCAGTCAGTTTCCAGGGATCTTCTTTTACACCAGCAGTGTAGGGGTGTAGCACCAAAGCACTGAGAAATCAAGCGTATCTACTGTTCTAATTACTGATCCATACAAAGCTATCTGATAAGCTTCCATAAAGACGTGGTGTGTGTGCATTTGTGTTGCATGTGCGTATGCACACACACGAGGATGTTCAGTCAATGAGCTCAAGTTAGGGGGGGAAAGAGAAATTCCACACTATGCTCAAGAATGCAGGATATAGTTGTTAAATACCAGTATGGTACTTAAATAAAGGTTTATTATGTTAGAGAGGGTTCCTGTATTTTGAGAAGCAACAGAATTCGGAAGTTCTTGTTAACAGGTCACATGTCTTTGCATGAAAAGTACCAAATACCACTACCCAAAACTAACACAAAAATTAAAATCAGGGAGAAGAAAAGAATGAAACTAGTACAAAAAATATTTATTGGATGTTTTCCATAAGAAATATCCTCATCTGTAGAAAGGAGCGAATTCCTTTTTAGATGCATATTTAAAGCACAAATACAGCCCTCATCTAACATTGGAGTTCATATAGTTCCATGACAGATCCATTAACTCCTACTGTGGGAAGTGGGGAAAAGACACTTGAGTGTGAGACTATGTCCTTTTCCATTACTATTTCACTTATAGTTAGGTTAATTTGCTCTTTCATATCCTAATCGATAGCGCAAAGGCATCCAATACTTCAGATCTCTCAAATTACTTCCCCCCCAAAAGCCCACATCCACCTTTGCTATGTTGTCAAAAGTACACAACAAAATCAGGAGAGGGCACAGAAAAAGGTGCTTAAGATGATTGGGGCAGGCTATATTCCTTGTAAAGAGCTACTAAATCTGGTAAATGGTACAAACAAGTATAGCCTTTTAATTTTTTTAGTAGATTTATATCCTGCCTTTCACTCATGGAACAGTACATGGGGGAGGGCTGGTTCCAGGAGCCCCCCCAGGCACTCACCAGACCTAGAACTGCCTAGTTTCATTGAGGAAGCTGCCCCTTGTGCTTTCAGACTGTACCATGGCTTCAAATGCAGATCTCCTGAAAAAGGTGGCTACTAACTACAGTAGACAAAAATTCCTTCTGATTATCAGATGCTGGAGATTAACAACAAGTGATGGATTAAGTCATCATGCCCTAAAAACTCCATCATTAGGCCACTGGTTTTGATCCGGCAGGCAATTCTTATGCTTTAAATTATCTCAGTCATGAAACCATGTACTTAAAAAGACTATTGATTTCAATGCAGTTTACCTTCAACTAAACATACTGGAGAACTACAGCTAACATTGCTGTCACTCTACCTTTACCATCAGTGGAAATGCTGATATGTTCTCTCTCTCTCTCACACACACACACCACTGCATCATTAAAACCATGACCTCATCCTTCTAGGTACAGAATAATAAAGGTGGTTTTATTCTTTGCAAATCAAACACGTGTTTGATGGTACAAAAATGCTGTCTCATGTATTAGTCTAATTTTCTGTAAAACATTCGTGCACATTTGTGAGCTGGTTTATGGAAATCATATCTGCCAAGGGCAGTCAAGCTAAAAACAGAGGCATTTGTGGAACTGAGGGAAATGCAATAGAAGCAGACATTTAATGCCATTGAGATATTTTGGATTATAAGATTTATTTCAGTGGAGGAAGGCAAAAATCCTGGTACTTGGATACCACAGTGACAGGTACATCTTTGCTGTTTCTAAGGTATCATGGTACAGCAGTATTTTGATGTGAAAGGATTATCCTATTAGAATAAAAGACATTTGGCACACATAAAAGAAGAGACCCTTATTAAGAGAGATTTGCAGAGATTATTGATGGATCCTTTGTGAAAACAACAAAAAAGTTATAATACATCTTCAGAGCTTAAACTGCATCTGGCTTTCCTTGGGCCAGTAAACCCTTGCATCTGTATAGAAGCCCATATTGCCATCAATGAAGGTTTGTAGGAATGCCAAAAAAAGGCCTTTGTAATACCCACCATAGGAACCAAGCATTCAATAACATGACAGAAGAAAGCCCAGCCCTGCAATGGTGATGGAAGACGGACTAGGTAAAATTCTCCCTTCCTTGCAGCTACTATAGAAACTGAGCTTTTTCCATACTGTATGTGGCAACTCACATGGCGAAACCTTTGTGAGAACTAGATTTATAGGCAAGTAACAGCCTTTGGCAGGTAGATACAGGAAAGCAAGCAACCCACATAGTAGAAAATACTACCATGAGGTAATCCAGTAGTAGTTCACACACGGTATATGTTTTTCCTGCTGTATATTCTCACAATGTTCCAATCTTTGGACTTTCCCACGTATTTCATGTAGTTGAACAGTCATCTGTCTTAGTTACCTGTGGCCGGTGTTGCTGAAAGTCAAAGAGATTTTTCAATTCTATAGAATTTCATAGCTCGAGTTACCTTTGTAGAACAGGTTGCACCTGTCCTCCTTTCTCTCAATGGCTTTCAGAGTTCACAAGTCAAGTGTTCTCCATACATGGTAAAGAAATACTAGGAGTTTTCATGAGGTAGTCCCCCCTTATGGTTAATTCCAGTTATTCATAGAGGGGTATGTATGTTTTAATATCCCCCTATATTTCCTTCATAGGCTCTAAGATAATTCTGCTACAATATTTTTTAAAAGCCAGATATTTCTAAAAAGCGTGTTTGGGAAAAACAACTGTCCACTCATATACCTGACACCCACAGATGGCTCCACCAAGCAGATTTTTAAAATGAACATAATGAAAAGACACAAGAGTAAGGCAGAGGCTTCTGTAAATGTGGGGGAACCCCTAGGTTTCATTAAAATCTTAAATTTAAGAAAGCAGGGGATTCAACACGAACCGGACTCTGAGATCTCAAAAAAGTAACTAGCAAGATCTTGGTTGCCATTTTGGATTGACCAGGTAACCCAAATTAAATTATTTCTGTGTTTCATTTAACCCCTTTAGGTGCCGAGGAAGGCTGGAAGCAAGAGTGGGGGACAGGAGAGGGGAAGAGTGTGGAGAAGCTGTGAGAGGAGGGAAAGA
>NW_015177029.1:318898-347159 GCF_001447785.1 Gekko japonicus | reverse complement strand
GAAGGGGTGGGAAAAGGGGCGTTGGGGGGGGGGGGGGGGAGAAGCAGAGGCAGCATCCCTCCCCCGAGAGTCCTACGGGGTTCTGTGCTTGTTCATAGTATTTAGAAACTGTTGCAAACACCACTCTCCTCAGTATTTACTTTTAACACACCAAGAACAGAATAAACCATCAGCTTCTGTGAACAAATAAGTATGGAACACTGACAAAACACTGCAGAGGAATAGGAATGGTGCAACAGCAGCCACAGAATATTACAACAATTACAGTCGCCTGTTTTAGCAGCACCTTTAGCATCGGTTTAACATACCAATAAAATTTTCCTAATTTTTCACACAAGCAAGAGGTTGTCTGTATTCACTTGCAGTTATTTCTCAGAATGGAGCAGCTGGAAAGAAGTTGCCTCTCCAAAAGTATAGAAATGCCTTCTGGAAGTGGGAAGTGATATCCACATTCAGCCTGGTTTGTTGCCACAGTCCATATGTACTCACAACTTCAGTGCCTGCCTACTTCTTTCCACACACATAGTTTGCAGCGTTCACCCTTCCAGCATGGGAGAAACCCATGCTTTCCTTTGCTTGCCTTCCACGTTCCTAAATTCTGGATACACGCAACACAAGAAGCTGCCACACAGACACATCTTAAGAGTAACTGAGACACCTGTCTTTGAAACTTTGCTTTTCTATAAGGATGAAGACCATTCGGTGGTTTAGGGGGGGAAATGCATTGCACTGCATAGCCATTATGTTCTGAAGATAACTGGATTACCAAGGCCAGGATTTAAAATGCATTCAAGCTACAGAGATTTTTTTTTTTAGTAATTCCAGATAGTCAGAAAACTAAAAGAAAGCAAACCTGTGAAGTCAGACAAGAAAGCATTCTTGTAGCTAAATCACAGACATCAATCTTTTGCTCCCCAAGCATCCTCAACTCCTAAAACTAATTTTGGTAGACAGAAATTTTATCTATCCTTACGGGAACTCCTGGTATTATAAACCCTACCAGTCACACATCAACTTGAAATCCGTTCACTAATTAGAATGCCACCATCCATCTTTCCAAGTTCATTAACAGCTTATCAGAAGACACAAGCCTGTTCCTCAGAGCTGCTCACAAAATGGTGGCTACCATTATAAGGCTCCCCTGCGCAGTCCAACACAGCGTGCTTCCCTAAAGTTCCAGCTTTGAAGTGGCTCCTCAGCCCCTGGTGATCAGTAGAGTTCTTGTTACAAATTCCAGTTCAGGGCCAGTTATAAAATTTAGCTTCAGGAGAATTTTGCCTTCCTTCACTTCTGGTCTACTGAAACTGCGATACAGTGAAGCTGTGCTCATATTACATCATAGCTAATACTTTCTTACTTCTGTTGCCAAGATGTATTTGATAACGGTGACCCCCACGAAACAGATGGAGTTTGGAGCCATGCTTCCTGTCCTCAGAACTGAATCCTTAGGGTGCTTCCAGACAGAAGGATTTGCAAGCGGCAGGCACTGAATCAACATGCCTGACATTTGCAAGCCACATGGGGACTGTGCCGATCCTCATGCAGATCACTCCAACTCCAGCGGACTAAAATAAAAACTGGAGGCTCTGGAAGTCCCGTTCTACCGTGCCAAACATTTCCAAGCTCGTAAATACCATTCTGTTGCGTTACCTTGCAGTTTCGGCACAACTATGGCTGAGGAGGCTTTCGTCAAGAAGCACAATTACTGTTTTATGTACAAAGCTCCAACAAGCCATAAGAGCAGACTCTGTCCAGTAGTGATAACCAAGGGAGCTGTCCTTGGTACTAAACTACACCTCACAGTCACTTCAATGGACTGAAACTGTAGTTGAGGTAGAGTGTCCGTCTAAGGCCAGCTGAAGCATTATTAGTAAGAACCGAAACAGGAGTCATGTTAAAAATTCAAATGCATCCTGCTAACACCAGCTGAGTAGCATCTGGGTTGAGTTTTTCTCCTTTGATTGTAAGCACTTAAGCCTGGGCATGGCCAGAAGCGTGAGCCCTCAACTGAAGGCCTCTTTGCTTGTGACCTGTGACCTAGCCAGCCTAGTAAATCATGACCCACCTAGGATGCGTTTGTTTTATTTATTTAAATTATATTGTCCAAATTGGTTGTTATCGAAATTTCAGTAAGCTGCTTCGGGTACCTTGGGGGAGAAAAGTGTCACAGAAAATGCCCAAATAAAGTAGTATAGGCTTTAGAAAAAGAACAAGAGCCCAGCAGCACCTTAAAGACTAACAAAATATGTGGTAGGGTTAGTCTTTAAGGTGCTACTGGACCCTTGCTCTTTTTCTGCTGCTACAGACGAACATGCCCACCCATATTGATCTATCTCATAGTACAGGCTTTGCCTGTATTTCAGACAATATTAACCTTATCAAGGTGACACTGCTCAAACAAACTTGTATTTGGACAGCCCACCACAATGTCTTATGTGGGTGGGTAGCAAGAGCCCTGCCTCTCAGGGTAGAACATTTCCTCCTCCAAACATCCTGTCTAGGTGGGCAGGGGATGGGAAAGTAAGTGGTCCTAGAAGAGCCACCACTGTGTTCCCTGCAGCAAGATGAAATTAGTGAATTATGTGGTGCTGCCTCTTTAAGAAGTGGACAGAAGTTATAATGGATGCAGCCAACCTTAGGGGGTTGGTTGGATCCACTGAACACATTACACCAGTTCTCTGCTGCTGTTACTGATATGCTTTGGGGATGATTCAGTTAACCTATAAAAGAGGCCAGTGTGCTTGAGAGAACAGAATATTCTCTATGAGCCATGGTGGAGACATGACACAGAGCTTTTTTTCATGCATGCCAATTACAAGAAATGTTGAGTGGGGTGGAATTTTGTAATTGGTGTTTTATTTGAGAAACATTTCACAGTACTGTTTTACCAAATGCAAGCTATTATCTAAAGTGCCACTTACTTTCAGTCTCCAAAATTGGTTTCTCGTATTTGTTACAGACCTCAGAACTCCCTTGAGCTTGTGACTATCAGTCAAGCAGCCCAAACTAACAGTTCTGAGCAAGCAAAGAATGCATCAGACAAGAAACTACCAGTTCAGTCGCTGCTTTATGGTATGACCATTTGAATTTTGAATTGAAGTAACAATGGAGTCATTGAATCTGTGGCTTCTGCTAACTATGGGCTCTGATCCCAGATGTGCAGGCAAACCACAGGCTACAATCCTTGTCCACTTCCTATAAGAATCCAAACACCTCAGACATGCTAGACCAGGGGTGATGTGTCACTATACATGGCAGGCCTGTTACTACTGCAACTTCAAAAATGGGGCAGAAAATCTGATGGCTTGCCTTTCCAGAGACCTTTGGGCTGCTCTGGCACATTCCACCTTAGCTCTGAAGTTATGTTTTGCGGTTTCTGCTATTCCATTTATATTAGCACTAATGCACCCCATAATAAATGCTTTGGGGGATTTTTGAAAACTTAATTGATTAAACATGCAATTGCAAACTATCAAGGTTGTTTAAAAAAAAAGATGTTACACTGGATTATTCCTGCCTATGAGCCTGTATGATCTTTTGCACAAGACAGCAGCACACTCGTGTAATAGTTTCTCTCTGTAAAAGGCTTTAGGAAATATCTCCCCCCTGCACACAGTGTAGTGTGTGTAGGTAAATAAAGGAATGTGGAAGTCACGGTTCACTCATACGTATTTCTCTTCAGGCACCACTGACAGCTTTACAAAGGGGAAGCATCTTTGAGGGAATATCAGGCTCATGATAAAAACAAGGTACTTGATTCTAATAACTGTTTCCATCTTCAGACTGGGTACGTGGTATTGGCCTTGGGTAAGGCCCAAGATCCAGCTGGTTTCTGGGACTTTTGCCAAATAGGAAAATCACATGGTAGGTTTGGGCATTCAGCCACAGGGGACAAGCTCAGGTTGATTAATTCCTTTTCAGAGACTGGCCACCCCAACTTATAGTGACACAGGACAGGAGGGTTTAAATCTTGATATGGCTGCGGCTCAACCAGAGATACCAGGTAGAGAATTCTGTGAATTGAATCTATCCAAGCATCCAACCTCAATTCCAGGATTATCTTCAGGCTGGTTCATTATATGACATTCCTAATAAGGAAAGTGATATGTTCAAGTCCCACTTCATGTGTTTTAACATTTTGGGGAGATCGAAGTAGATTCCTTTTATTTCCAGACAAGCTTTGCTGGGTCCCTGCACTCAAAGGAGTAGAAAGAAGGAATCTAATCTCTGGATTGTGTAGCAATAGCCCAAGCTTTCTTAAAATCTGCAGCACACTGCTTATCTAGGCTTGAAGCTTACTTCCCTAGTAAACAAAGGACACTGCTGCCCAAGTAGATCAGTCACTGAAGATTTAAACAAAGCTTGGGCCTGCTACTCCTGTTGAGAATGGGGATCCTGCAGTCTTTGCACATAGTGGCCATCAGAAAGAAGAAAAGCTCCTATCTCCAGCAGTTAAAAAGTTCACCAACAGCCCCAAACCTACGTATTTGCACATCAGGAAGATAATGTTATAAATTCCACCAAACAAGGTACATGACTGATACATTAAAAATGAAAACATTTTCATGCATAGGTGGCTACCCAAATCATTCCATGAGTCCCCTCCACAGAGGCAAATCACCACTACAAATCAGGATTTATTGACATTTACTAGATCTATTTAATCACGGCAAGTGATTAAAAAGTGGAATTCGATGCCTTTCTTGAATTCAAGGCAGCTTAAAAATATTAAAAGTGATTACAGCTGTAATTCGCTGTCAGAGGATGTAGTGATGGCCACAGTCATAGACAGCTTTTAAAGGGGATTAGACAGATTCAGGGAGAATAGGTCTATCAGTGGCTACTAGCCACAGTGACTAATGGAAGCCTCCACGTTCAGAGGCAGTAAACCTCTGAATCCCAGTGCCAGAGGGCAACATCAAGGAAAGGCATCAGGATCTATGCTGTGTTGTTGGACCTCCAGAGGAACTGGTTGGCCACTGTGTAAGACAGGATGCTGCACTAGATGGACATGGTCTGATCCAGCCTCCAATGATGACATAGAAGGCCTCAGATTCTGATGCCGCTGAGGGAAGGTGAAAGTGCCATAGTTCTGCCCAGAGCACACAGCCCTTGATAAGGCATGTGTGCAGGTCTATCAGTGGCTACTAGCCACAGTGACTAATGGAAGCCTCCACGTTCAGAGGCAGTAAACCTCTGAATCCCAGTGCCAGAGGGCAACATCAAGGAAAGGCATCAGGATCTATGCTGTGTTGTTGGACCTCCAGAGGAACTGGTTGGCCACAGTGTAAGACAGGATGCTGCATTAGATGGACATGGTCTGACCCAGCCTCCAATGATGACATAGAAGGCCTCAGAGTCTGATGCCGCTGAGGGAAGGTGAAACTGCCATAGTTCTGCCCAGATCACACAGCCCTTGATAAGGCATGTGTGTGAGTATTGCTCCTCTGATGCTGCCGTATTTAAAGCTTCTAGCATCTCTTGCTGCTAAACAATATTTCAGTTTTCTGATTAAGACATGTGGGGGTGGCAATGTTTATTGGGCTTCATGCATTTCTGAGCAAGGGTTGGGCTAAAAAATCTATTAAACAGGATTAAAACTGAAACCCATTAGCTCATCTTCTGCATCTCACAGATGAACTCATCCCCTGGAGGCAAATTCAGTAAATTAGCACTTTTTGTCATAAAGTGTCATTTCCCTTTCAACATATAATGCAGGCATTTTGTACAAACAGAAAAACCCTCCCTCTTTCCACAAATTGTGCCTTCCCCAAAAGACCTCCTGACCCTTTTACAGAATACATTAAAAGCATTAAAATGTGTTTCCAGAGAGGTCACACCAGAAGACGTTATGTATGACAGCATATTGTTTCTGTATTCTCTAAAAAGCAACACAGATACCAACTGCTAATTCCTGCTAATATCTGGAGATATAGTGGCATTACAAAACTTCAGTTTCATTTTGTTCATGGTTCATTGTACTGGCCAAATTTAAGGTTCCGTCTCAAAATTTGCTGGACCAGCCATTATTAGACTAGAGAGGAAACTAGACAAGGTGCCACTTGATTCTCCTAAACATTATTTATTGTTAATGGGGGGGTGTAGTTTAATCAGGGCCATGGTATGGGGGAAAGAGGGCTTAACTCTTCCACACACAACCTTTACGCAATCAGAAAACAAGCACTCAGGGCTGCTAAAACATAGGATAACACACTGTCACAGCCTGTATATTCTGATTGGTTCTACAACCCAAATCCTATTTCGTTCTGTTGATTTTATTGACTCATTCTGTGTAACCTGCCTTGAGTCGCAGTGAGAAAGGTGGACGACAAAGAATGTAAATAAATAGTAAATAGATAAGTTGCCTTCAACTGGGCAAACAATAGGTTTAGGATAGGGTGTTGAGTTCTATGCACATCAAAAACCATATTATCCTATACCTATTAGGGGTGGCGATATGGATGCCTTACTAAAGTTATGGCTTGACAAATCGTTATACTCTTGAAGGCAACCCCCTCACCCTAGAATTTCTAAGAAGGCTGCTTCAAGCACACAAAAATACAGCAACGTAACAGAAGAAGGAAATACTCTTCTTCACTACTGTCAGATTAGAAGGAAACAACAAGGCTGCTATAGCGAAGACTGGTTTAGCAAACAGCTGAATTTTCAAATGTGGCAGTACTGAACAAAGCATACTACCACGTACTAATATCAGCTATTTATAGATACAAAGACTATTAAGTTAGAAGTATATTTAGGAAGCACCATGTTGCTGTGTAGCCTTTGTTTAAAAAGCATAATCGCCGTATCCTCCAGGGAAATCACTTTTTTGTACTGAAGACAGAAATTCAAAGTGCATTCCAAACTAAACGACACAATGAAATATTTACGCTAAATGGCGACCTGTGTTCTATTTACCTAAATTAATATACTCGTGATGCAGTGGCTATTGCTGGTTCTGCTTTTCGTAATGCTCTGATAATAGAGTTTTGCAATGTGTAAAAGGATTATTTCAATCCAATCAGCAGGTGCTGGGATCAGTGTGTGTCAGACAAACACTTGCTAATCTCCTTTCTTACAGTTCCCAGCTGCCAAAGGTGCTCAGTGAAATCCAAATGAAATAGCTTGATACAACCTGGTAGGGGCTGATGCAGGGCTTTGTTTCCCCTCCTCCTCCTCCTCTCCTTTTGAACACCTGAAAATTACATTTATTCTAGCCATCGTTAACAGTTCAAGGGGATGGCACTGGGTAGATTTTCTCTGAAAAGGTGAAAGAAAAGGGGGCAACTGCAAAACTTAATACCTAAAAAATGCAAAAGTATAAAGCACTTACACTACATAAGTACTGTTAAACAGGTAAGCAAATTATAATCTTTTTACAGATTAGTAGCTATTGTTGATAGACTCAATCCACCAGAAGAAGCACATCTTACACAAAGTGTGTTTAAAATGAATGAGATTGGCAGAAAAGGGGTCCCTAATTCATCATGCCTAGTATCTATTAGACCTTAAATAATCTGAATTATGCAATGAAGTTTTATCCCTGCAATTACTTTGCTTGAAATAAACCTCGTACAAAAGAGAGGACAATTATCAAAAAAAGGGAAATAAAATTATTCTTTCATAGGTTTTTCAGTTTTTTGCAGTTCTTTTCATCCAACACTGAAGAAGCATACAAAGCATCACTTTGAACAAAACAAAGTATTTTCCCCATGACTATGGATTTGGGAACCAATAAAATAAGAGCAAATGGCACAGAATCCTTGGGTAGTCAGGAGGTAAGCTATGGTCCAAAAGAGTTTAGTTTCATTTCAAACAATTACCTTACTTCATTTATTTCCAAGTTAAACGCTAAAGCCTGATCAGGGTAGACTGATTTAAATCAAGTTTCCACTTTTGGAATCTATATATTTCCCTGAACAAGCATGCTTACTAACAAGGCTGCTACAGAAATTCAGACATATTGGTTTCAATGCAGACTTTCTAGGAATGTAACTCAGAACCTTTGGTCATGAGGCCCAAGTCTTTTGCAATGCAGAATTATTACTGGTTACAGACAAGAGACAGATTTCAGCCTGCACGCGTGCAGCCAAGAATATTAGCAAGCTAACTTACTTGAAAGGTAAGACCTCGGTCCTCTGCATGCTTACGTGGAAGCAACTAACACTGAACTAAACAGGTCTCATTCCCGAGTAAGCATGCACAGGATCAGGCCGCAAGCATCCAGTAACTGGTAAGACAGAGCTTCACAATGAGACGGAAAGTAATTGTCTGTGTGCTGCTTATTTAGTAGAGTAATAAGTATTCATAATTCAAGAACCAAACACACTGAAGCGTTTGCTCAGGTGGCAGGAGGAAATAAAACAAGGAGTACACAATCTCCCACACGGGCTTAGTAAATGATCCAGGCAAGATACAGGGTGGCTTCTCCTAGATCCTGGTGGCTGTGATGACTCACTGAGTTATATTAGGAAGATTATAATAATTACATTGTGTCATTATTTATAATGCTTGGCCTTAGAAGTCAGATATTTTCCCTCCTGGTTCTCTTTTTGGCACTGAAAAAGCAACCTTTACATCCAAATCTATACAATGGTAATGATTCATTTACAATCTCTTAAAAGTGTAGGCTTTGTGCTAACATCTATATTTCCTTCTAAATTAGGTGTCTTTTAAAAAGAGATACCATAATTAACGTGTTAAAAAATATCTATTTAAAAAAATCGTCCACACCTTATTTAGAATCTGCATCTTTGTGGCTTCTATCCCACCACAGTTAACATGTATATCTGGGAATCACAGACACAGACCAACAATGCAATCTTTCCTCATGTATTTCACCCATTCTCTCAGCCTGGAGATATTCATACAGGAAGGAATATGTCACTGGCCATGTCTAAGGTGCTGCAACTGTGCAAGCTTACACCCAAGCTGTCATAGCTGAACAGATCGTTCAGTGTGGATCAGGACTTGACATTCGTTTGCATTCATCTGCTGGAAAAGCTTCAGCTGAAAAAATAGCAATGGGTGATGCAGATGTCTGCTATGAATCCACAGGGTCACAAGCCCAGAGGATGGCACATGGCCTAACTATGCACTGTTTCTGATGCAAGATTTTGATCTTCTCATGAGAAAACAAATCCACGGACACCTCTCCAGAATTACAAATCACTCAACTGCTTTGAAAGTGAGTGGTGATTGACACACACAGAAAAGGGAATCATGACAACCAAACACAAGTATGTGACGAGAGAGACACAGCTGCAGTACCTAGTCTGTTAGGTTGAGAGGTAGAAAATTCATGTTCAGAGCATCACTTAGCCAAGAAACTCATTTGGACGGCTTTGGGCAAGTGACTGTCTTTGCCAGAAGTACCTCATGAGGCTGTTGCAGGTAAACAAACAATCCAGCCTGAGCTCCCCAAAGGAAGAACCAAATTTTTAAAAAATTCAACAAAGATGGATTGACAGGGAGTCTAGAAAATGGTCTGAAAATGCCAGATATGGTTCCATCTCTTAATCCAAGCAAGTCTGCCTTTGCCAAATCCCTGCATCTGAGGCTGTTTCAGATCCCTATGAATGCGGACAATTATTTTAATACTCTACATATTTCAGGTTAAGGTGTCAAAAGTGCAGCCGTGTAAGAGAGCCACACTTTGTGCTGAACCTTCTTGCTGAAGTTTAAACACAGTCAAGATGGTTGCCGAGATGGAATAACCTGGTCTTCTCTACGTATCAAAATGAATATTCTGATAACCTGTAAATATATGTGAATTTAACAAGGCATGCATACAGAGTGTGGGTAACACAGAATGAACCATAAATACACAACTGAAATCTGACTAATTCAAGAGGCACTGAGCGCTGAAAAAGCACTAAATAAAAGGTCAATCGCTTGCATACCATTCCCTCTCCTCACCTTCCTCCTGTTCCAGGGGTTCAGACATAGATACAAAATAACCTCATTTTGCATTATTCTGAAAACAATCCTTAAATGTAGGTTTGGCTGACAATAAGTCTGATCTACAGAAAATGAACAGAATGCATAAAGGTTTATGCATATGGATATGCAGTACCAGGTGTACAAAAGCCAACCAGGGGAGCATGGCAATGCGTGCCTAGACTGTCACACAGGAAGTACAACAGCATGCACATAACCTACTGCTATTCCTTTGGTTCACCAGAATGGCTCAGGGCAAGTGACTTGCTCCAAGCCATTCAGTGAGCTTAATGGCTGAATTTGGGCTTCCCTTCCGAATATAATGTGTTGGTGCGCAAGTGGCACCAAGTACTCTGCTTGGATTATATGACAAAAAAGCAGCATTATCTCAAGTGTAGGCATCTATGCTGTGCAAGGTATGAAGAGGTATCATAAAACAGCTTACACAAGCATCTCACTAGAACAGTTATCAGCATACCCTTTTCCAACATTTCCTCCAAGGGCTGGAAGCATTCACTCAAGTCATTATTGTACATATGATGCAAGGGAGCCCCCCAGGCCCTCTCATAGGGCCCAGCAGTTTGGTTCCCAGAAGGAGTCATGGTTGAGTATGTTATGGGGCGAGGAAAGAAACAAGAGCAAAGGACTGCTCAAAGCTTCATTAATGAGCTGCTGCATTAATGAAAGAAGTCTCATCTCCCCACCAATTCACTGCCACAGGAAGTGGTGGTGGCTACAAGCATGGACGGCTTCAAAAGGGAATTAGATAATCATATGGAGCAGAGGTCCATCAGTGGCTATTAGCCACAAGGTATAGATAGGGGCTCTGGGGCAAGTGATGCTCTGTCTTCTTGGTGCTTGGGGGGGGGGTCAACAGTGGGAGGGCTTCTAATGTCCTGGCCCCACTGGTGGACCTCCTGATGGCACCTGGTATTTCTGGCCACCGTGTGACACAGAGTGTTGGACTGGATGGGCCTTTGGCCTGATCCAACATTGGCGTCTCTTATGTTCTTATGTTCTTAACGTCAACAGCAATCACAGTCCAGCCCATGAAACCAACAAATTCAAATTTCTTTCTGGATTGCAATGCAACACTGTGGAAATGATCAATTCTGTTCTGCTTGAGCCATCTGGAACTGTTGGCAGCACAGGTACTTTACGTAGGACATCTGTTCTCTAGCTGTTGTGCAGTAGAGTGGAATCCATGTGGATTGGTCTCCTGACTCACCTGGGGGAGTCTCGTGTGTGGGCATGCCTCCGCTGCAGCAGGGAGTTGCATGCAAGATCCCTGTTGTGGCCTCTCTTTCAGGTAATTATTTTTCTTCTACTTAACTTCCGTTTGGAAAAAAAAAGGAAGGCAATGTTCAATGCAATGAAAATGGAGGTATTAGAAAGCCATTTCTTTAGCATGAACATGCCACAAGTAAGAGAAAAGGCAGCGTTTTACGGAGGCAGCTGCTGAAGCATTAACAAAACAAGGTACTGAGCTTAAGTGTACAAATAATCCCTTCCTTTCAAGTCCTGCTGGCTGCTGAAAATACATTTTTAATTAACTCCAATTAGTTAACTGAAAATGTTGACTGGCATGAAAGACAAGTTCCCTCAAAATCAGATCTTTTGCTTAAACCACACAGTAGGCTACTTTCAAACATAAGATACAATGGTTTTCTAATCCATGTGCTAGTGGTGACATGGCAGACTTAAATGTTATGACTCCACATAGAGGTTGCCAAGAGGAGCCTTCCAAATGGGAGAAGCTCCCCACAACACAGATAGGTTGCTGACCTGTATTATTCCACTGTCCACCCTCACCAGAAAAGCCAATATCCTTCATGTTAGTATGGATGACTGATTCCTCCCCCCCCCCCCGCACCCTTGAGGCTACAATCTGAAGCAAACAGTTCTTGGAAATAAATTCCATTGACGTAAACTGGATTTCCAAGAACTGTACTGAAGATCAGAGAATAAGAGCTCTGTGCAATTGGAAGACTTGCATGTGCTTTCACCACTTGACTCATTTTGTTTCTCTTATTCTCCAGCTCAACTGGCAACAGCTCTACATTAAACCAAATATAATGCTGAATTCAAAATGACAATTAATATTGATGTATGCAGTTACACAAATTATTATAATTATAGTTACAAGTTCCTCTTGCTGGGTAGAATACCAATTATTCAGGCTACTTTCCACAAAGACAGCAGCAATATTGCTTTTCATCTGCACTTATAGACCCTGCATACATAAAGACACAAGCATTAACAGCATCTAGGATCATATTAAACCAGCACTTATTGATTTCCCCCAAAACCAAATGAGGATCTTACATCCTGGGTACTGCAAGGGTATTTCCTCCCCGTTATCCCAGACATCTTTACTCCATATTGTGCTTCACTCCTGATACACATACTAATATATATATATATATATATATACACACACACACACACAGCAAGGAGCTCTGCAACTGCGCACACATGAACAGCTTCAGCCCCCATAAAATATTAATTCATTCGAAAAATATTTGCACCCTGCTGTCAAAGTTAGACAAACGCATACCGAACACTGGAGATGGTTGTTCTAATGGCAAACAATGTTCCAGAAACCTTTTTCAGGCAAAACACTTTCATCAAAATTATTTTAATAAGAAAGATTTAACAATTTCAACATTAGCCATTAATCCTCTTTCATTTGAAACTCTGCTGATAACCATTTTTTGCTTGTCATTCAAATAGTAAGTAATAATTATAGATTTGGGGCTTCCATCCCTGCTTCATTAATACTAAATTGCATGGCAGCCTGAAATGAAGTCAGATATGATACATCTCAAAATGAAATTTCCATAGCTTTCCTTAGTTATGTATAATTAATTACAGAGTTAATAAGAATATAGTATGGAGTTTATTCACCCAGGATACCTTCCTTTATCAAATTCCTTTTGTGCATTTCTTTCTTCTTGAAAATCTGGGTGACAATAAGATCAGTTCTGAATGTGTATATTACTGGCAGCAGTATTTGATGGTTTTCAAATTTGTTTCCTAATACAGGAATAATGAAGGGGGGAGGGGGAAGATATTTTGCACTCAGCTGGTGAGACGCTCCACTGATTAATTCCAGCACATTCAAAAGATACACTACCCATGTACTTTCAATTTTAAATAGTGTTGTTTTAAGAGAAGGCATATTGTTTTGTACTACACAGAATAAAACATAAAACAGGAAGGTGTCTCTTGAACCTTAAAAAAAAATGCTTGAGTCTGATATTGGTGGTGAGCCACATAATACCATCCACATGTAAAGTTCTAAAAAGAGTGCAGGTAGAAGAACTCCCAGTGACTATGCCACATTCTTAGAACTGCCACCCTCCCACCTTTTGCCATTGGGTGAGTACGTTCTGGAGACAAACCAAAACTCCTTTGGTTTGGGTAGGCATTTGGGACAAAGGGAAAACCATTTTCTAATAAAGTGGAAAGGAATTTCAGAACTGGAAAAGGGTTACTACTAATGTTCCTCTATAACCCATGTTCACATTCAGTGCACTATTGGTATACTTCAAGAGACCGCTTTGAGTGATATTAGCAATTATGGTGGGGAATTTAGACATGTAAGTCTACAGGTTTCCCAGTATGAGACGGAGCTCAAGCCTGGAAAGGGAAATGTTCTGATGCCGGGGAGAATGCCCAGCGGCACGAACCGAATGGCAAAAGTCAAAGGGCTCTTGGCCCTTTGCTCTCAGCACATGGCCTGACAGACCAATCTGGTAGGTACCAATCCAGTCCAGGATGCTTTGTGCATTCGGGTTGGGTTTTTTTGCTTGTATGTTTACCATTTATTTTAATCTGTATTTATTTAAATTGTATTAGTATTTTTGTATACCACTCTGCGTGCCCACTGGGGTGAAAAGTGGGGTAAAAATGCAAGAACAACATATGGACCAGATCTCGCCAAGAACAACAAATAGAGAGAAGAGAAACAAGACATAATTAACCCCCACTGTGAAAAGCTGCTTGGGATCTGTTCCTAATTGCAGGAAAAAGAAGAAAAAGGAATCATAACACTGTTGTAATGCTAAACACATTTACTCATGAGGAAATACAACAATACGGGACCACATCCAGCCTGTGGTGAAGGCACTGCACTGGCTGCCAATAGCTTACCGGATTTGTTTCAAGGTGCCGGTTTTGACCTTTAAAACCCTAGATCAGTGGTGGCGAACCTATGGCATGCGTGCCAGAGGGGGCGCTCAGAGCCCTCTCTGTGGGCATGTGCACCGTCGCCCCAGCTCCTCGACTCACCCAGCTTCTTGAAGGTGTGGTACACCGAAAGTTTGCCGAGCCCCCCGGTGCCGGGCTGGGCGCCCACCAGCCATGAAGCCTACTGCTGCTGCTGGGGGGGCTCCAGGTGGGACTACTTCTTCCTCTTGCCACAAATTATGGCTGCGCTGCCAGCCGGGCCCCAGTTCTGTGCCAGGCTGCCCCTTCCCGGTCTCCCACCGGGGCGCCCCGCCTCTCTGCCGCGACCGGGCTGCCGCGCACAGATTGGAGAGAGGCAGTGGCGGGCGGGCGGACGAGGAGGCACTCACATTTCAGCGACACAGGCCAGAACTGCTCTGACTCTTCCCTGCCCTCGCCCCGCAAGAGGAGGAAGAGGAGGCGGCCAAAGGAGAGTGCCGCGTGGGCGGGCATGGAGAGGAGTAGGAGTAGCGGGCGGATGGCCTCGGCCCCGGGTGCCTCTCCAAGCACGTTCAGAGTGAGGGGCCGCAGGAGCAGCCTGGACGGTGGTCCCACAAAGTCAGCTTCCCAACCAACAGCCACTTAGCTGGTTTTGGAGCCCAGCCAGAGGAGCGGCACTCGGTGGCCCCAGGCAAGGGAGGTCAGTCAGCCTGGAGAAAATGGTCCCTTTGAAAGGTGGGCTCTACGGCATTATCCCCTGCAGAGGTCTCTCCCCCTCCCCAAACCCTGCCCTCTTCTGGCTCAAACCCACCCATCCACCCCCCAATTTCCAGCCTGGAGCTGGCAGCCCGAATGCCTGTGTATTATTCACCCATCTTCATATTTTGCTTTCACTGCAAAAAGTTCTAGAAGATTGTTGAGGTGGGACTTCCCCTTGCAGAAGCCGTTCGGATTCTTTTCCAGCAAGTTTCATTCTTCTACACATCTAACTTTGACAATGCTTTCCATCAATTTACCTGGCATAGAATTTAGTACAACAGGTCCAGAATTTCCGGGATCCTCTCCGCCCCTATTCAATCAATATGCAGAACATGTCATAAGGAAAGCTGGATTAGATGAAGATGACGTGAAAACTGGTTGTTTTTTCTAAACAAAAACCTCAATATTCAGGTTAAATTGCCGTGTTGGCACTTTGCGATAAATAAGTGGGTTTTGGGTTGCAGTTTGGGCACTTGGTCTCTAAAAGGTTCGCCATCATTCAGTGGCGGCTCCATACTGGTGGAATGAGCTCCCAGAGAACATCAGGGCCCTGCAGGACCTTTTACAGTTCCACAGGGCCTGCAAAATGGAGCTCTTCCACCAGGCTTTCGATTAGGAGCCGCCACTGATAAATGAGCCACCGGAATACATCATAGCCTTATGATATACTGTTGGATACCGCCTTTCATTTAAGGGATTGTTTAATGAATGCCGCCATCTACTGTATTCTCTATGCTAGTATTTTATGTAGTTTATATGAATTTTATTGTATTTATGCTTTTATTGTATTTTAATATCTGTAAGCCGCCTTGAGTCAGCTTGTCCGGCAAGGCGGGATACAAGTTGAAATGATAAATAAATAAATAAATAAAATAAATAAATAAATAAATAAAACAACTATTACATAAAATTGAAACCAATTGCAGCACTTTTGAAAAATGGGGAAGAAGAGAAGACCCCTTTCAATGATTTGTGGGGCTCAACCCAGAAATTAACATACCCTTAATTATGAGCTTACTGAATTTTGTAATGATTTACTATATTCTTTGCGCATCTAGGACTCTCAACAGAAATGTTTACTTTAAAAGGAATTGTTCACAGCAACTCTCAGTAAGCCTTTGGTCCTTAATTTGAATTCACACTTCTAAACATGCTGAAAAAAGTAGAAAAACAGTTTCCTTCCACAATTAAAAACAAGTAGGGGAATGATAGTTGTTAAATTTATTGTGCCTCCAAATCAACACCCAAAGCTGCCAGTTCCAAACAATGGCAGAAGTCAGTTTCTCTGACAGGTAGGTAAGAGCAAAGTATAATTTATTTCCCGGTCTTTCTGCTTAGATATCTAGGCACCCACATTAAAATACAATTTCAGACTAATGTATGCATAGAAACATTTCCTTCCTTTGGATTCACTATATATTTCTATTTATAGTGACTAACAACCTCTCCCCACATATAGACACACTAATGAGGCTTTAATTACTGCACACTTTACACAGGCTCTTTTTCCTTGGTCTATACCGTTGTATTTTCAAGATTTTCTGCTACAACTTCCATTAAAAAAGAAATGCAAGAATATTTGAATATTACAAAATGCAAGCATATTTGAACAGGGTATAGGGTTAGAATATTATACTTTTATTTAATCTGTAACACTAAAGACTTGATATTTTCAGTGTTCCATTCCAATCTCACAAGCCCTCGTCCATCTCAAAATACCACAAAAATAAAGAGCCTTAAAAATAGAAAAAGTATCAGGAATATGACCTCATACAAATGTGTATTAGCTTTGAGAACAATGATATACGCATATCAAATTCCAATAGCTTTGATAAGTAACAAGACTTTCCAGCGTTCCAGGGTGAGCAACTCTATGGAAGTGAAAGAATACAGGGTATACTAATAATCAGGCAATGTCATGGGTGATTTCCCAAGGGCAAAGAACTGGTACCCTGGTCGCTGGACCAGTCCAATACTGCTAATTGACTGGTCAAGTGATAGTCAAATATCGTCAGTTTCATGAAGCCAAGAATATCACCGAGTTAACAGGCGACTTGCATCTTATTTCATTCTAGCATCACTGCTTAGCGAGAATCAGAGAGGCTTGCCCCCTAGCTCTGCAGTTGCAGGGCAAATATAGCAACATAGCAAAGCTTCTCCTAATGGCCAACTGCCACGTCCAAATAAAGACAGAACAGCCATCAGGGGCCAGGCTCCCGCTCACTACCATTTGATTCACAAAAATTTCCACAATATTGATGATAGCATCTATTCTGTTGGCTCTGATAAAACTTTAAGTTTTAAAAATGCTTCACCTTAATCTGAATAAAGCTGCCCAAATCTTTTACCAGTGGTCAAAAGACCAACTCTAGAATGACAGTCTGGTGGGAAGGGCCTAACTGTAGAATCAAAGAAGGAAGCAGATGGATTGGACCCAAATTTCCAGAGAGAAGACTGTCTGCAGACCAGGAAGAATAACTTACTCAAGGGAAGAAATGGCTATGTGTGACGATGCACTGGAGAGAAGAGAGCCAACTTGTTGCCCCTTATTTTTTCTCTGGGGAGAAGGACAAAGGCATAAGGAGAAAAGAATTTCCTCAGTTCTGTTACTTTATTGCCCTACCATTTTGCTTTGGGGCTTGCATTCTACTCCTCTTGAATTCTAATTAAACTAAGAGAATTTCTAAAATCAGTCCTGAGCAGTTCCTCTAAACCATCTACGTTTTGCCCCCCATTCCCACTAATGCATGTGTGCACTGACAAAACGCAGCAAAAAACCAATACTGATGTGGCTGTGAGCATATCTACAATGAAATCAAGATCTTTTGTGCAATGTTTTGCAAATGTACAGGACTGCACATGTACACTGGTAAAACATCACAATCAAAACAACTTGAGGCAGTCATATATAAGATCAAATCAAAATGGCTGTTTGCAGAGTGTTAGCAAAGCATTCATGTGTGTGGGGGGGAGACATAGGTGATTTGAAGGTTTGGAAAGTTATGGAAAACTGCAACTGTACAAGACTTTGTACACATTTGGAAATAAAAAATGGAACAATGGAGATTTTCTGCTGAACTAGTTCCACTTCCACTTCCAAGGACTCCATGCAGGAAGAAATTCAGAAGTGTCCCTACTAGGGATGGGCACAAACCTAATTATGAACTGAAATTCATCACGAACCACGCCTGGTTTTGTGGTTCACGAGCCTCGGTTCATGTGATCAAGACTCCCACAAACTGTTTTTCATGGAGGTTCATGGAAGCGGTTCGTGGGCCAGATATGCTGGTGTGGATTAATCAATTGTCCAGGCAAGGGGGGGGGATGGACTTCTGTTGCCCTTCTGCAGCCCTGTAAACACCAATAATGGCCCTCCAAAGCTTGATAGGCTGCCAGACACAGAGCTCCCATTCTGCTCTAGGCCTCTAGCTTGCAGGGGGTCTGTATGACACACTTCTGAACCTGTCGCTGCTGTGATTTCTCCAGAGAGCACTTTCTTGGGGGCACCTGCTTGGGGGGGCACTACTTGCCCCCGAAGTCAATCTGCATACAACCTGGAGGGCAGATAAAGGGGCATCCTGGGGAGGTCCGCTGTGAGTTTGATGACTCTAGCTTGCAGAGGGGCCATTTGACACACTCCTTCCCCTTCTGCACATTGGACCCTAGGATCTCCCACCCCAGCCAATCTGCACACAACTTGGAGGGCAGGTAGAGGGGTATCCTAGGGAGGCCCACTGCTATTCTTATGCCTCTCTAGCTTGCAGGGGGGGCATTCAACTCACTCTGAACCTGTGGCTGTGATTTTGCCAGACAGCACTTTCCTACGGGCACCTGATTTGGGGGGCTGTAACTCAACCCCCCTAAATCCAATCCTCATCAAACTTGGAGGGCAGGATGGGCAGAGTCAGCTGGAGAGTCACTGCACGTTTGGTGTCTCTAGCCTACAGGGGGTCCATTCTACTTGGAATTGTGAATAAGTCAAATTCTTTTTAAAAAACGTTTTAAAAATGTGGCTCCCACTTTATGGAATAGCCCGCCTGAGGAAGTCAGGAAAGCTGACACTCTCTTTGCTTTCTGCAAACTATGCAAAACTGAATTATTCAAGAGGGGTTTTCTGTACTGGTAAAAGGGTCACACTGTACAAAATGGTTCACAAACTTACTTGGATAAAAGATCGGAGACTGTAATCTATACCACAATGTATAGCTTATTGTAAGAAGGTTCCTAGTATGTAATTCTTGTACCATTTAATGTGTCATGTTAATACTTCTGCTATGCTTCAGTTCTTTCTGGGGGGTTCCAGACTTATAATATCCAAATGCACTGGTTATTGAATGCCACAATGAATGTTGACTGTACTGACTCACTACGTGTAATCCGCCTTGAGTCCTTGTGAGAAAGGCGGACTGTAAATAACATAAATAACCAAAGAAGTAACTTCGAACAGACAAGAGAGCTGCCTGTGATACAGAGAGATTTGTAAATCAGAGTGGGAAGGGAGGAGGCACAGAAGGGAGACAGGATAAATTCTATACTGTTACAGTTATAGCCCACTTTCCTTCCATCATGGAATGAAAAGTAACATATATGGGTTCCCATCCAGGCACTGACCAAACCAAGGTCAGCTTAGCTTCACATAAAACTGCTGTATTGTTTACCTTCAGACCATATTCTGAGCCCAGGCAAAACTGATGGCAGATTTACAGAATTTCTACAGGCTTTATGAAACCAAAACTTTGTATACATCACACAGAGTACCCGAGAGTAAATGCTGAAAGGGCATGTTAAACAGCATACACAAAATTCCATGAACAGATTAGCAATGTTCACATATCAGTTTATTCTAACCTCCCCCCTCCCAGTCCTGCAAAGCACTTGGCACATTGCCCCCCACCTGGAAGATTCTGAAACAAGAAATAGGGACGGGGTGGGTGGGGGTGGAATGAATAGAGAAAGAAAGAGACAGGCAAGGGAAAATAAAGGAAAGAAAGCAACAGTTGCTTAAAATTGCACTGGAAGGAGACATGCTCTGATGCAAGTGTCTGTTCCTCCAATGGAATAAGTCTTCACTTCTTCTGCTGAGCAGAGTGGTAGGATACAAGCCACTGGTTTAAGCATCATAGTATATCCATCAGATATAAGGTTCTGAAGACTGTAAAAACATTTTATATTCCTTCTCTTTTTCCTCCTCATCTATATTTCTTTTTCAGAAAACCCATACGTCGGTATGCACAAAACCCCGTTATGATGTGGCACAAAATGTGTTTAGCTGCATGTTAGAATAAACCATGCCATATCCCAAACACAGGAAAGCATCTGAAGTTCTAAGTAATCAAGTACCCGAATAGAAAGTGTTAGGTTGCAAGCAGGACTTAGACCTGTATCTCCCCTTCTTTCCCTTCCCTATGCCAGATCTTGAACATATATAACACAAAACCTGGTAACCAATTTTGATTTGGGTATTTTAAGAACCTTGGCATTTCTTTTACATCCCTGTAAGGGGCTGGCAGGAAAAGCTTTGAAACTTGGTGTTAAAAAAATGTCTTATTCTAGGCCCTATTCCCCGCCCCACATCCCCGATGACTGAACACATCCAGAGGTACTTTCCCTCAACCAATGTATAACTGCAACCAGCCTCCACACATTCCCTGGATGGATGAAAAGGAATTTCAATTAGGTTTCTTTTTTGAGAAATTAACTACTGATTTTGGAAGCCTGTTTGATTACTTATAGGAAAGCTTCGGTGAAACCAGGGAAACTAGTTTCCTAATAAATGTGGCCAGCGTTAAATGCTAATTTTCAGAAAGTTTTGATCACAAAGCTCCTATAATATGCATCTGCATCATAAAAACAAATATGTGAAGAACAGGTCCATCAACAGTTACCAGCCATGCTGACTAAAAGGAAGACTCCACACTCAGAAGCATATCAGGGTTAGGAAGCAACATCAGGGAAAGGTCTTTGCCTCTATGCCCTGTTTGTTGGTCCTCTGGTTGGCCATTGGATGCAACAGGAAAATGGGACTAAATGGGCCACTGGACTGCTGTTACATACTTATGATCTGAACAGTAAACTACCCAAAAAACAGAGACAGCCTTACCAATATCATGTGACCAGTGGAGATGTCCATGTTGGACTGGACCGGTTCCTCGCACCAGGAGGAAGTGCTGCTCCGTGCAGAAGGACTTGGGATGGGCCCATCGCTGAACTGAGAAGATATGCTATTGATACGAGAAGTATGCAGAGGCTCAGAGTGATCCGATGATTTTACTGCCATACGCTGACGGCACAGCTCCTAGGAGACAGAGAGAGAAAAGGTGAGAACAGCGTAGGATTAAGACCCAGCATTTAAGGAATACATCTGCTAATATACGCACTGAACACACATGGATTCCAATCCTACACATAAAAGCACTTCTGTTACTCCCCCTAAAGTCTATGCTCACATTTATTTTTTATTAAACTACTTGCATCTTGACTTTTGAAAAAAAAGAAAATAAAAAAACTTCAAACCAGCACTTTAACTTAGCCTTATGGAAGTATTTATGGGAACGAAAATCCTGAAAGACAAATAATTTTTTATACTACTCCTTACATCTTATTGACTTTACTCCACACTTTATGATACTACTGAAACTAAGCACTATTGTAAAGAAAGAAGAAAAAAACAGACTCTAAGCATGAATATGCAGATACAGCAGACAAGGAAACAAACAACTTTTCCAAAGTGGACGATGGCCAATGGGCAGTTACATTTAGTCAGAGCAATGGCCTTACACCTCAATGGCTGGCTGAGCCAATGACACATGGCATGAACAATCAACAGAAAACTGGCTCTTATGCAATAACAGCTGTTAACAGAAGGGGAAAAAAGCAAGACAACCTATACAATATAGTTGCCCCACTTCCTGTTAATGGGTTGAAAAGGTAGCCAACTGTATTCATTTTCCAATTACTGATTTACATATAAACATACAGTAAATATTATCAAAACACATTAATATGTCTAATACAACAAGTCCTGACCAGAATAGGCTGATCTCGTCAAACCTCAGAAGTTAAGAACAGTCAGTCCTGGTTAGTATTTGGATGAGAGACCACCAAGAAAAACCAAGATTGCTACCCAGAGACAGGCAATGACAAACTGCATTTGGACATCTTTTGCCTTGAAAACCCTACGGGTTCGACATAAATCGGCTGTGACTTGACAGCAAAATAATAATATTAAAAATAAAAACCCTGCACTGTTCAAAGCAAAATGCAAGACATGATAGGTTGAACTCGGGCACTCAACCATATGGCTTGGTTGCACATTTGTAACCTATTATGTTAACATGACAAGTACTTAGCTACTTGCCCTAGGCTAACAGGGGGTGCCTGATGCTGAGGCATTGCTAAAACCAGGAAGGTATGGATTGATCCAATCAGTTACTGGGCAGGATACCATGAGACTTGCTCTGAGCTTTCAAAAAATTAGCCTACAACAAATATCTAACTCTGCTCTTTAAAAATAACTTTTCAATTTTTTAATTTTTCAGAATAAAACAAATATAAACCAGGTTTACATAACAATATAAAGAATGTTAACAACAAGAACAGAGAAAAAGCACAGAATACAGTACAGGTCTTTGTAAAATGCTAAACAAATATACTTCTTTGGAAGTAAATTTGTAACCTTTGAATTATTTTAAACATAATAGGGAAAAGAGAACCATTTTTTAAAAAAGATTTAAATAAAGGATTTTCAGCAGTAGAGATCTGATTTGAGATCTTTTCCATGGCCAAATAGCCCCATGTTTGAAACCACTGCTTTGTCAAAGGAATATTATTGGTTTTCCAATATTGTGCTGCACGGGATTTGGCAGCTACTAGTAAAATATAAATTAATTCTTTATTTAACTTTGAAATGGAGTGGTGTTCCCAGAGATTCAACAGAATGCTTTCAGGGCAGAAAGGGACTACCTGCCCTGCGATTTAACTTATGTTGTCCAAGATTATTTGCCCAAAAGGTTTGAATTCTCAAGACAGGACCACCAGCAGTGAAAATAAGAGCCGGTCTGACCACATCCCCTCCAACATCGAAGGTTATTTGAAGGGTCAATAAAATGAAGTTTCAACAGAGTAATATACGATAGGGTGGTTTTATAGAATTGTAGTTTGATGCTGATGGCTTTTGAAGTAAATACATTGGAGGACCAAATCTTGTGCCATTGATTTTCAGTAATTGATATATTACAGTCGGATTGCCATTTGGACTGATCTGCCTTTAAAAAAATCTTTCATTTCAACAACTCAACATTCACTTCATGATACTTTCAATATTATGAATGGTACTGACACTTAGAGGAAGTTAATTCTATGAATTTAAATGGGATTAAAAGAGGAGATTAAAAAATCAATGGAAACTCTACCACAAAATTGCAATCAGCACTTGCGCATTCATTTATTTTAAAATGTTATGAACCCACCATTCACCACATGCCTAAGGTGACTAAAAATAATTCATCCATACACAGTTAAATTATATTAAAATAAAATCGCAACTGTCCAAATATGTTATTCCTCAACAAAAACCACAAACAAAAGCCCACTGAAATGGTTTTTATGCCCCGCAACAACCAGCAAGAAGAGCTCTTGTTGGGCCTTCGAAAGAAGTTTATTCCATAACTGAAGGACAGCAACAGAGAAGGTCCAATAACTGGATGTGTCGAGGCATGTCACTAAGAGGCAATGATCTGCAGAACATAGCTAGCATGCAGATTCACAAGGGAAGAGATGGTCTTTCAGACCCCATGAGTCCTGGAATGACAGTTAACCTTTTCTCTTTCCTGTCAGAAGAGGAACCATGGCTCAGTGGGTAGAGATTTGCATGTACAAGTACCAGGTTCATTCTCCATCACCTCCAATTAAAAGGAGCAGGTGATATGAGAGACCTCTCTGCCTGGGAACCTGGTGATCTGCTGCCAGTCAGAGTAGACAATACTGACCTTGACAGATCAATGTGTGCGACTCACCATAAGGCAGTTTCACATATTCATCATTTGACATTCACTAAAACGCTAAATAATCTTGTGTTAATTTGCTGCTGTCAAGCCAACAAGAGTGTCCTGTGGCACCTTTCATACTAAGAAATTTACTGTGGCAGAAGCTGTTGTGAGCCAGAGTCCACTTCATCAGATGCAACTAAATTGAGTCTAAGGAATCTGGATTGCACACCATCGGTTCTTGGAGGCAATCTGTTAAGTATGTAAAGAAGAAGCTGTCTCAAAAGACAGGACTTCCTAACTCAAAGTGATGTATTAGAGAGAGCCTCACTTCCAACAGCACTGTCTCCAGCTGATTCATTCACAGCCCATGTTGGAGTCCAGTCGTTTCTGTGTGTATTACTGGAAGATATCTACACATGCTGAGAAGAGCCATTTTTGCCGCATCCCAGGTTGCCTGGAGGTGGTTTTCAACAGACATTTGAAGGCATCATTGAGAGTATTATTTGGCCACTTAAGTTACTGACTATTGTAAATGTCTGGAAACAAATACAGATTTTAGAGGAATCCATTTATGAATTGTATAGGGAAAACTGTCATACATTTAAACATTAGACACTTTCATAAAATGGGCAGATTATTGGGTGAAAACCAAATGGAAATTTTAACAAACTTATCACATAAATCACTACAAATAAAGATGTAAGACATCAGTCCAGTATGTGAGATATTTGTAATCAAACTGAGAATATTCACAGCACAATTCTATACAGTTAGTCCAGTCTAAACTCATTGATTTTGGTGGGATTAGAGTGTAATAACTTTGTTCAGAACTGCAAAATCATTTAATTTGTACCAATTCCTTAAGTAATAGGAGCATTTGTGTAGAATTTTATCTGTTCTTACTGCTTATGTCCTGCCTGAAGTAATCATAATCTGTTTTTACACCAAGTTGCTGTGGTGCAGATTATGGTCACCTTGAGTGAGTGGCAAAGCATTAAAACAAGTGGCTTCTCAAAAATTAATAGCTGGCATTTATATAAAGAATAATGGGGTTAGAAACAGCACGCTAGACAAGTTTTAAGAAAGGCAGAGTGCACTCTAAACTGAGTTACACCCTTCTACGGCCAATGAAATCAAAGCACCTTAAAAGGGTGTACTCCTCTGCTTCAGACTGCACTAAAAGTGACACATACCATGTTTTAAACCAATGGGTATCACAATGGTTACTCTTCCCTCCCAGCATTAAAAGCAAAACAGGCTCTCCTGTCTGAAAATAAAATGTCCACAGATTCCTAACAGTTCTGACCTGTCTGTCTTCTCATGCAATGCCACCCGCCTTGACTTCTGCTCCAGCACAACTGGAGAGCTGAATGGTCATAGTTAAAAGAAGCATTTTACAGTACATGGAAGCAGAGAGAGAGAGAGAGAGAGAACTCCTTCCTGTTGCTCCTCGCAGGGCAAGGATGGCTCCAGTGAAAGGCAAGGCACGTGCAAGGTGCCCTCTTTCAGTGACTCCATAAGCCATGCTCAACCCTATGTGTTTCTGCGGTTGCACAGCAGGTGGCAGAACGAAACTCTTGACCTGTCCCTCTAACTTTTAAGTTTAATTTCTCTTTCTGAAACTGCTACATTTGTTGTGCATGCTGGCAGCTCCAAGAAACATGGCTAGGAAAAAGGATGTGTGTTTGCTTGCAATGTGCATGAAACACAACCCATCTGAAGGAAGAGGGGAAGGCACGAGTACAGCCGAAGCAGAAAAGCTGCTGCCTTTCCTACTGAGGATTACGCCCATTCAGTATTTTACTAGTCTGATCATTAAAACTGCCCTGTCTGGTAATCAATAATGGGGTCACAAGGTCCTGGCAGGCTCTACCCATAATATAAAGATTACATCATAGCTCTATCATCAACTACCAGATTCTGCCCTAGATTAATCCCTGACCTGCTAAGGTTCGGCCTTCCTAGGCCCCACTAGTCTGTCCCTGACTGGGCACCATATTTCCGAAATCATATTTGGCAACCTTACTGCCTTCAATGTTTCCCCATTAATTTAAAAACGTTTGAGTCATTACACGCCATGGCTATGCACCAAAACTCAGTTTCTAGAGCAACCAAAACCAAAGTGACACTGCTTATGTTGAAGCTATAGGCTTCAACTGTGGTGACTCTTGTACTACTTAATGTACCTACCTGCTCTATTTCACTTCACATTTTGGAATCCCAATTTAGCAATAATCCATTCCACTACAATTTGGCTTCCTAAAGAGCTAAGGACCCCACCAAAGACCATCCAGAAACAGAATAAACAGAGGATCCAAATTTCAGCATAGACTTTATTTGGTTAAGCAACAGGCCCCAAATTGTTATAGCTGATTTGTTGCATTTAATTACATTTGCAGGTTCTCCACATATACATTGGGACCATTAGGTAGCCAATTTCATGTATGAAAATTTATAGCTTCGATTTCGATTTCTTAAATTTATAGCTTCGATTTCTAGACCGCCCTGACCCCGGAGGGTCTCTGGGCGGTTTACAGGTTTTAATGTTACTATCCCTAACTACGGCCACATAGTGAGGGGGAGGGGCTACCTACCGGCACCCTAGTGGTGGGCATTGTTGTTTCTTCAGCTCGGCACTGTTTGCGAGGTCTTCTTATGGGGTCTTTGGGTCGGAACTTCCATCTGGTGTTCGAGACGGATGGTGGTGGCTTCTTTTCCCGGCGGTCCGTTCTTAGGGCGCAATCTCGTGTTCGCTCCGGCATCAGCTATGTCCACATTTGGCTCCGCTGCGCCTGCGCTTCCACAATGCCACGCCTTCTGGTTCCGCCTCCGTTGTCGTCGTCCGACTCAGCCACTCGATATTGTACTTGGCCACCAGGATGCGCTCCGTCGAGCTCGCACCGCTGCTGCCGCCAATGCTCTGCCTCCGATGTTCTGCCGTTGCTGCCGATGCCTCCACCACACGCCTCATACGGAGGAGGGTGCCCCCTGCCCCTCTAAGGGCAGGTACCCATTTGTCTACTCACTATATTTTTTTATCTGCTTTCAAGCCGCTGGGTAGGCGGAAGCTGGGACTCGAGCCGGGAACTCATCCCGGCTGCGGTGGGTCTCGAACAGCCATAGTGGCTGTTCCTAGTTGTTAAGGCCTGCGCCACCGCTCCCTTTAGCTCATGAGTTCTTGTTGCCCTAGGATAGCAGGGACACCCTTCCCAATTGAACGGTCCACAATAAAGAGTGGATTGTTAGTTTACATCAGGGGTGTCAAACATGTGGCCTGGGGTTCGGATCAGCCCCCCAGAGGGCTACTATCAGGCCCGCAGTGGAACTGGCTGTCTTCTGCTTCTTTTTCCAGCTCTTCTACTGCTGCATCATTGTAGGTTTGCAGCTTACAGATACACACCTGAACAGCATACTCAAGATTGCAACAGCACAGACATTTTGATGTCATAATTCAGAGCAAGAGGTGTCAGTTATCAGACACTGTCAAATAAACAAAATATTGCAAGTGCTAATGTTTTAAGCATGTTTTTATTTTAAGTAAGAAAAAACCTTTTGTGTTTGCGTCCTTTATAAAGTTTATATCTCTGCTACCTGGCATTACATTTTATGACACACATGGCCCGGCCCAACAAGGTCTTATTTATGTCAGATCCGACCCTCGTAACAAATGAGTTTGACACCCCTGGTTTACATGAAGAAAAACAGGTTGCTTACCAGTAACTGGTGATCTTCGAGTGGTCATCTGTGCATTCACACCAACGGGATCTAGTGCACCTGCGCTGGATCTGCCGGTGCCTAGCAAGCTCTCTTAAAAGGATTTTCGTGCCTGGCCCATCTGAGCATGCTCAGGAGCCCCAGTGAGCATGCCCAGAAGGGCAGGCACGGACATCCCGCCAGTTCCTACCAACCGCTGCGTATCAATCTCCTAATAAAACAGGTAGAAGAAGACAGCAGCGGGGCAGGAGGACAGGTGGTGTGAATGCACAGATGACCACTCAAAGATCACCAGTTACTGGTAAGCAACCTGTTGATCTTCTTCGTGGTCTCTGTGCTTCACACCAATGGGATCTAGTGCGCCTGCGCTGGATCTGCCGGTGCCTAGCAAGCTCTCTTAAAAGGATTTTCGTGCCTGGCCCATCTGAGCATGCTCAGGAGCCCCAGTGAGCATGCCCAGAAGGGCAGGCACGGACATCCCGCCAGTTCCTACCAACCGCCGCGTATCAATCTCCTAATAAAACAGGTAGAAGAAGACAGCAGCGAGGCAGGAGGGTGGGTGGTGTGAATGCACAGATGACCACTCGAAGATCACCAGTTACTGGTAAGCAACCTGTTTATCTTCTTCGTGGTCTCTGTGCTTCACACCAATGGGAGATTAGCGAGCAGTAGCCTACCTGGAGGCAGGTGCT
>NW_015177029.1:315226-316402 GCF_001447785.1 Gekko japonicus | reverse complement strand
GATGGCTCGGTATCGGAACCAGATTCCGAAGGCTCTGAAGAGTCAGGCTCCCCAGTCGGGGCAGGCTGATGTGGAGACGGAGCAGGGGGCTGGATTGGTGCAGCCGTCATGACGGTAGATGTTCCCGACAGTGGAACAGCGTCCGGCTGAGGAGGACGAGAGACCGTTGCAGATGGTCTAGATTGCCTCAGGGAACGAGACCTGTGGGAAGATCGACATGAGTATCTGTCCCAGTCAGTGTATCCCGTATGGCCCAGCCAAGGCATCGGAGGGTGGTACGGACCGTACAGGTAACGGTACTGCCTTTCATCCCAAGACATCGGTAGCGGCATGCACGACCTTGGGGAACGACTCCTCGACCGAGGACGACGCGGAGAATAGGTTGACGGAAGAGCATACGTGCCCCTTCTACAGTCAAAGGCGTAGATATCGACAGACTCAGGCGACAGACGGGGAGGCCGACGCTCCGCACTGGATCTTGAGCGTCGATGCCGACGGCCGTCGATGTCGGGAGGCTCTGAGGCAATCGATGCCGACGAGCTGGATGGACCGGGGGAACACTCCGCACCCAACTGGTGACTTACGAGCCCCATTTGGTCGATATCGTACAAGGCTGTCTCCACCTGATGGTCTGGAGAGTCTAGCACAAGTATCATGGTCACAGACACGACCTGGTTCACCGGTATCGATGCAATCGGTGTCGAACCAGTCGGTATCGATGGTGGCGGAAGGGCTGGAGCTGCTGGCACAGAATCCTTCTTAGCAGGTTTCGCAGCCTTGGCCACCTTCTGCGTCGCCACTGCAGGGTTGGACTTCTTGGCCTTCTTAGCAGGGGTTGACGCTGTGGAAGGAACGTTCGGTACCTTAGGTTTCGATCTCTCGGTATCGGAAACAGACTTAGCCTTCGACGTTGACGGCTTCGAGGTCGATGCATCGGTAGCGGAAGACATGGCGACAAAAGAAGTGACCGGGGGGTCAGCCATCGGTTGAAGCGCTTTCTCCAAAAGGAACACTCTCAAGCGAGCCGCTCTGTTCTTCCGAGTTTGGTTTGAAAATTGCGCACAATGTTCACAGGAGTCTGGATTGTGGGTCTCCCCAAGACAGAAAATACAGTACTTATGACCGTCTGGAGGAGCCAATTTACTTCCACAAGTACGACAACGATTGAAAAATCCC
>NW_015177029.1:285021-315197 GCF_001447785.1 Gekko japonicus | reverse complement strand
GCCGTCTGGAGGAGCCAATTTACTTCCACAAGTACGAAAACGATTGAAAAATCCCCACTTTTTTGACTTTTTTGTCTTCTTCTTCTCCATAGACTGAGGAGGAAAAAGACCAAACGACGAGGAGGGGGGGGGTGGATCAGCGGCCCGAAGGCCTGAGGTAATTTTACCTCAGACGACGAAAAACAAAAACTCTCCTTTTTTGGGGGGGGGGGAAACAAGAAGAGAAAGAAAAATTGAAGAAAAACTGGGGCAAAAAACGAGAGCTGATCACTAAAAAGTGACCAAAAACAGCGATCTGGCCAGACCTCTCAAAGAAAGGTCTGCTCAGCGCGGCGGTAAGGAAAGAACTGGCGGGATGTCCGTGCCTGCCCTTCTGGGCATACTCACTGGGGCTCCTGAGCATGCTCAGTTGGGCCAGGCACGAAAATCCTTTTAAGAGAGCTTGCTAGGCACCGGCAGATCCAGCGCAGGCGCACTAGATCCCATTGGTGTGAAGCACAGAGACCACGAAGAAGATCCAGACATTCTGTGAACAACAAGTGGCCTAGACTCAGGCACTTTGGCAAAAGGGGGGGTAGGTCCTAGCTTTTCACAGATACCATGATTATTTGGTAACAGAGCTGCCCATAGATATTCCCACACCTCAGATAACATACCCAATTGTGCTCCTCTATAATATAAACACACTCAATATTCAGCCCATAACAGATTCCAAAATTCCTAGGGCAGCTATGGCCAAGTTTTGGAAAACCTGATAACCCTTTTTTCTTTATTCTCATGAGTGTCAGTCAGATATACTCTGTCACAGCAAGGCCGTTTGTGCTCCAGTCCAAGAGAACTACCAACTCCCACTGACTGTGACAGCCAGGCCACTGGTTGACTGTCTGTGCATCTCCTCTCTCCTTCTAAGAATCTCCTCAAACTTCACACTTTGAGCCACTAGATATGTCTCCACTGGTTGCACTGAAATAATCCCACACAAACCCATGATAGAAAAAGGTTCACTTTCCTGCTTGATGCACTGTGGATTTAGTCAGCAGTCTATGAACATTCAGGGTTAACTATATAATACTATCAACATCACTCTCTTCTGTCTCACAGACACTCAACCCTCTTTCAGGCAAGAAGGATCTTTTAACTCGTTTACCCTGATCCAACAATGATACCTTGCCATCTCATATCCTCTTACTCACACGCAGTTCGTATATAGACATTAGCTATGAATTAAATCCCATTATAATATACAGTGCAGGGGAGGAATGATTCCTCGACTTCTGAGCTATTATCCAAGTGATGACTGGACATAAACATTCCTTTAAAATGCAATTTGATTTCCCATAATGTGGGAACTGCTCTCAAATCAAGACACTTCTTATCTTTAATTTCCCTACATTTGCTTTGAAAACTGCTGAACTCTCCTCTAGGAGCTAAAATGACTAAACTGAGCGTATTGTACTTTGTTCACATTATGAAGAAGAAGAAGAAGAAGAAGAGAAGAGATTGGATTTATACCCCGCCCTTCAGTTTGAGTCTCAGAGCGGCTTACAAACTCCTTTCCCTTCCCCTCCCCACAACAGGCACCCTGTGAGGTGGGTGGGGCTGAGAGAACTCTGACAGAAACTGCTCTTTTTCAAGGACAGCTGTGCCAGAGCTTGTGACTGACCCAAGGTCACATCAGCAGGTGCAAGCGGAGGAGTGGGGAATCAAACCTGGTTCTCCCAGATTAGATTCTGCACATTTAACCACTACACCAAACTGGCTCATAATCAAAGTAAATATTCTGTCAGCTACACTAAATGAGCATGGTGTTCCAGTCAACTATAAGGAGCTTTATTTTAAAGAAAGATAACTGGTCATCTGAAAAAAGTGGGATCTCTTTAGAATGGAAACTGAATACACAGCTCTGAAATATTCCCATTTTTCAGCAGGCCGATGGATAGGCATTAAGAAAGTGGTGTTCAAAATAACTTCCTAAGGAAGGAGAAGCAGGCGTTATATGCATGTGTTATACAGTGCTGAAATGAGAAGGAGCCAGCTTTTGCTCTGAGACTAATATCCCAGCTATTTTGAATGTGCTTAACCTGTTAGAAGCCCCCTTTCTTTGATATGCGTAATTAAGCAACAAGATAACACAATCACTGGCACTGGCACTGTTTTACAGACCAAGCACAGTGTGCTGATCAGCACAGAAGCTCACTGCCAGAAGGGACTGAAAAGTACTAGGCAGGGATACTAGAAGCGGCTTCTTCTGAAACACTCTCTTTTCCCCAAAAGACAGACCAGACTCCTCTTAAGATGCCAGAGAGAAATTGGATTAGCAAAAGCTCCTCTAATCTCCAATACAGAATGGGCACATGGATGTTGCTGGTCAGGTGGCTCCTGCATTCAAGCTGCCTCTGCCACCTCTCAGGCACTGCCTGAGCCTTCTGCTTTCATGACCTATGTCAGCGCAGGCATTGTGTGCACTCAACATAACCCTCGCAAAGTGAATATCATGATTTCAGTGAAATTAAAGCCCGGTCCAGTCCAGACGTGCACAGCCTGCAGAACACCACAAGCGCCATCCCTTTCAGGACGCCCCTGCTCCATGACAGCCATGCGTTTTCCCCCCTGCCACATGCTTTCACAACACATGACAGCCATGAAGTTATCACAAAAGGGTGGAGAAAATGAGAAGGGAAAGAATCCATAGGAAACAGCAAGCCAAGATTTAAATGTCTAGTACCTGTGGGAAAATAAAAAATCATTACAACCACTTGGTTTACATGAACACATGAAACGGCCTCATACTGAATCAGACCCCTTGGTCCACCAGAGTCAGTATTGTCTACTCAGACTGGCAGCAGCTCTCCGAGGTCACAGGCAGAGATCTTCCACATCACCTACTGAGAGATCTTTTAACTATAAATACCAGGGACTGAAGTGGGGAACTTCTGCATGGCAAGCACCCGTACTCCACTGTGGAGGGTGGTATTATTGCTGAAAAGAACTGTTTTTTCCCTCTTAAACTAATCTGAGGCCTAGGTTGTACATCACAGGGAGTGTTCCCTCTAAGCTGAGTTAGTGTGAGCTAGCTCACAGTTTTTTAGCCTCCAGCTCACACATTTTTGTCTTAGCTCAGGAAGGATTGGACCAAAGCAAACTAATTTATGCAGTAGCCAATTGCTCGCTCACAACTTACACAACTCACATAAGTAAAATTTTTGCTCACAAGACTCCACAGCTTAGAGGGAGCATTGTCAGCCCAGTTCATAAACAGTTTAAGCCAAAACAGTTGAGTTTCATTCCTACTGATTTAAATGGGGCCAACAGCCCTGTATGCCAGCCCTCTGGTTTAACTGGTTTTAGCCTATAAAATAACTTACATTCTCAAAGCTTATTTGCTTTAAAACTTGTTCAATAAATCCATTTGGGAATTGCTGCATAAAACAGCAGTGCTACCTTATGCTTCTGACAGTTATCAGTGATACTTATCACTAAAATAAATGACTCCTTGACACAATTAGGCAGGAGACAAGATTTTAAGAGGATAGAAGCAGAAAAGGCTTAACCTGCATCTCTTATGTATGACATATTTGTGTTGAAGACGACAGAGAACATTAAGAACAACAAATGTATCACTTTTGTATAGGACACTGGTGTTGGCATCTTGACAATATGCATAAGCTACTGGAAACTTATGTACGAGAGCTCCCCAATAAATATTGTCCACATGTGTGCATGTGCCCCAATCACTTGAACTGTGCTTGTACAGGACTAATAACTGGTGGTGATCAATCCAACGCTCCAGTATGTCAGACATTGATATAACCCAAACAAAAACCATTCTAAAAAGAAAATCCTTAAAGCAAGTTCTTCCTCAACTGAATCAAATGTTCAGAGACTGTACGATCCTCTTCTTGAAAGCACAGAGACTTGCATCAAGGTAGAACGCACAGCTGTTGCCTTCTTTTGCTAGACTGCACTTAGCTAAGTCTGCTTTCTAGAAGCCAGTTTCCTAGATCATACCTGTCGCTCTGAAAAGGGCCATGGGACATATAAATGGTTAAACTGAGGATACATTACATCCCTATACATTTTCCTGCTGAATTATGCAACTAAGATGTGACATACTCTTTCCATTCTTCGTGTATAAACCTTCTTCTCTACCTCAAGCGAGCATTTCAAGTACTTACTGGTGTCTCTAGAGAGTTATCTAACAGTTCCTGCATCTCTAGCCTTCTGTGCAGTTTTCTCACACTGGATATATAGGGATGTTCAAGCTGGTTGTCATTTCGTACCAACTTATTACTTCTACAAGGTTTCCGCTACAGGATCAAAACTGTGATTTTGCTCCATGACCGTCTAATTTCAGTTTGCTCTGCATATAATCTGGGATCATCTGAGGTGTCAGTATCAGGGTGCTCATCTGGACTTCATTATATTTGAATACTTTAGGCATTTGTGAAGTGGTCTCAGTAATTTGGCTGCTTGCCCTCTTAAGAAATCATTCTTTGCTTCACCCAATGATTATAAACTGCTCTTGGTTTTTGAAGGGGTTCTTCAGCAAGTCCACTCACATTTAAGATTATGCCTCAAACAGCTCACATTTTCTTTTCCAATTTTATTTTTTTCATTTAAAACATTTTTATACTGCTTTACACTACAACAGGGTGACTAAAATTTGCATTTTGATTTTATTCAGTTTTAAGTTGCATTTTCTGCATCTTGTGAGTAATAAATGCCATTTGGTTTTCATCATGTTGCTTTCCGGTGCTTCAGTGTACCGGAAGGCCAGCAATGAAACCTTCAACTCCTTTATTTCATGGACCTTTTAGGTGGAGTATCTCTTGTGTTGATAAGATACCAAAGGACATTTTCTTAAAGTACCATATTTCAAATAGCGTCTTCTTGCAGCTGTCTTCATCCAGTATGATTTGCCAGTATCCCAACCAGGCATCAAGAATGCTGGAAGACCTGGCAACAGATAACTTGTGAATTATATTCTCCAGTGTTAAGGAGAATGTGCTGTGTTCTCATTATCATTTTCTTCAAATGTAGAAGAAGCACTGAACTGAACCAATCAGAGTATTGTTTTACCTAAGCAAATATCTCTTGCTGCATGTGGTGGTTCTGTTACCATTTTATTTACTTATTTATTGAATCTATTTGTACCCGCCTTTCTCCCCAGTGGGGACCCAAAGCAGCGTATGTCCTTCTCCTCCATTTTATCCTCACAACAACCCTGTGAGGTAGGTTAAGCTGAGTGTGACTAGCCTAAGGTCACCCAGCAAGCCTCCACGGCATGAGTGGGGATTTGAACCTGGGACTCCCAGATGCAATCCAACACTCTTAACTATACCACGTTGGCTCTCAGTGTTAGCAAGAAGCAGCATGATGTATTACTCACTTTTGTTGCATCTACAGGTAAATTAATTCTGCAACAACCCTCCTATGCATTCAAATATATCTGGAAATCTTTTCTTAACTTCTTCTAAAAGGAGAGGACTTGCTTAAAAATTCCATTGTTAATTTTGTTTAAAATTAGCCTTAAGGATCACAAGGCATTCCGTTCCATTACTACTTTTGCAGTATCACATACAAAACTAAATACTAGCAACTTTGTACGTACTTTTGGTAGAGAAGTTTCCCATTACACTAAGTTGATGCCTTTCATATACTACCATTACAGGTGACACTAAAATAATGGGCTAGATGCTTCTTGTATTTTGAGGTGAAGATGCAGTTTACTTGTGTCCCTTGAGTATGAAGACTGTCAGCACGGCCTTAAGGCTACTGAGATGAATGCATATGCTTCATCATTCTACTCCCTCCCCTCAAACCGGAGCAAAGAATATCATTGAGTAGCTCTTGCTGTATTCTTCTTTCATGTGTTCTCCATCTCCAAGTTTCCTCTGCCCCTTTGGACCATTTAAATAGTTTTAATAACTATGCTGCATATTTTATATTGATATTTATACTGTTGTTTTATCTATTGCTTTCTTACGTAAGCTGCCGGGAGCCTGCCTCAGCAGGGAGGGCAGGGTGAAAATCAAGTAAATAAATAAAAATAATAAATAAATGCTCTGTCAAAGGGATTTTCTTTGTGACAATTCATGCATATTTTCTCTAGAACTGAACACAAATCTCCCTTTGCATGCTGAAGCGCACATATTTTGCAAGCCTATAGAAGTCATTCTACTGCTGTGTATTTTTCATTTGCTATAGACTATACTGCACCTTGCACCCTTGTGGTATACACATTTAGTTTGGTTGTTATTAGCAATCATTTTCCTTTGTGCTTTAGATCTCTCATGCACTCTGACTATTCTGGTGGCTTTTCCTAGAATTGAATGTTCCTCCTTGAACAGCTTTCCCTGCAGTTCTTTGGATTTTGACCCCATAAGAATGTTCTTTGTTCAGCACGTCTTCCCCATCTCTGAAAGCAAAGTATGAGCATTAGCAGCAGCTTGGTCACCCACTCAACAGTTGCTGTCAAACCTTGGTTTCTTTCATATCTTTTCCTTCGGTATTGAGGTATTTTTCCTTAGTATGCATAAGGCCTCAAAAGTTCATTCTGCCTTGGTCTTTGGAAGCAGGTACTTCCGTAAGCTTGCCACTAGAAGCTTTACAAATTCCTGCCCTTGTACCCAACACATATGAGAACATTAGCAGCCTGCTGAAATGCAGACCACTTTTCTGCCTCGGTCCTGCAGCTACTAGCTGCATTAACTCCTCCCGTCTTCCCAGTTCTCTGCTGTGCTTCCACTTTCAAAATCCAGAGTGCTGCTCTGTGTGAAGGCCTGATATCATGCTTTGTCCTTCTCTTGGGAAAAGTAAAGAATCCCAACAGAACAGAACAGCAGAACTTTACTTAGAAATTTACACGTTCAGTTCCCAGCTTTCTTCAGCTAAGCCAAACTTAGCTGAGCTACTTCTCCAAAAGCCAACCACCTGGATCATACTTCCTTATCTTAAAGGAGCCACCATATACAAATTATACAACTATGTACTGTGCTTTTGGAGAACAGTAAGGGCCTCAGGTGCACTCATTCAGCACATATGACTCACAAATGTCACAGTACCAATTCATTGCCTGCCTAGTCTATCTACACAACAGATGAAATAATGAACTGTGCATGAGTTTCACAGTCCACAAGAGAAATAATCACAAGGCACATACAATCTTGTTCACCAAGGTACCTCTTCCTGCGTTTTCAACAGTCCACATAAGAACTGGAAGAATAAAAAGTCTTGAATACAAGTATCCAGTCTTTCAGCCATAATCTTCCAGAATCCTTTCTATAAACTAGACAAAAGGGCATTTTATTTCATTCTTCATGATGGAAATACCTCCACTGGTCAAAGGCTGAAAACTACGTTATGAAGGACCTTGCAAACCCATTTCATACCGTCAAACCAAGAGGTGAACCAAGCAAGAGGAAACAAAAAAATGGCAGTGTCTATGAAAAATGGTCTGGGACCAACAGGGCTTCCACCAGAAGTCCACCAGAAGGGACCTAGTGCAGTTCCGCAGGGCCTGCAAGACGGAGCTCTTCCACCAGGCCTTTGGGTAGGAGCCGCCGCCACCACCATCGCTATACCACCTTCGATGCACCGTCCATCTACCAGATTTCATGGAGGAGATTAGTTCGATTGCGTTGGGGCGCTCTCACTATTAAGATCGTGGGCCGCATTTTATATAATGTATAGATTTGTATAGATTTGAAGCACCAGTTTTATTGCATATGTAAAATTGTTTTATTGTTTTACTATTTTAAACATTGTTGTTAGCCGCCCTGAGCCACTGGGTAGGGCGGGACAGAAATCACAAAATAAATAAATAAATAAATAAGTCATTTTGGTATAGCAATTAGAGTGCTGGATGAGAAGGCTCAGATCCTCTTATCAACTCATTAGGTCACCTGGCAACACACTCTCTCTCAGTCCAACCTATCTCAGAGTAGTTGTGCAGATAAAATGGAGAAGAGAAGAACGACACTCAGCTCCTGGGAGAAAAAGTAGGATAAAAATGTGCACTTGGCAGGAGATGGCCCTGGAGTTCTGTCATGCACATACACAGAAACTTAAATCCCTTACCCCCAAACCCCCCTGTACTCTTATCCTGTTTGCGTATTTTCACTTTCGTGTTATAGTTCCAAAATGAGTAAAGGCTGGGTCTGCATCCAAGAGTGGTGTTGTATGACTGCTAGTTGCATTGGAAGACAAAGAGCTGGATATAGCTAAGAAAAACTCGTTTTCATCTTCATTTAGTATCATCATCATCATTAGTACTGTTTAGTTGCTCAGGCAGTTGTATTTATTCTCCATTGTATTTTAATGTATTTATTGTCTTAGTGTTTTTAATGTTGTTAGCCGCCTTGAGCCAGTTCTGTGGCAAAGGCGGGATACAAATTGAAATAATAAATTTTTTAAAATTAGTTGAACCACTAGAGAACGGTTACTAAATGACATCACTAGGGGCAGCATGATAAAAGTTTACATACCATGAATGATCTTTAAAAAAAAATTCAAATGTTGCATTTAATCCAAAATTTCCCCAGATTTGTAATTTCCTCTGCTGGATACTTCTACTGGACATAATATTTTCAACTCCTACTGTGTCAATCCATGCCACCAAGCTACTGAGAGGTGTTTAAACTTAATTGTAGTACAGGATCTTGCCACATTAAAGCAAAATGTTTTGTCTATCTTTACAGAAATATTTTTGCAAAATGGCAGCCACTACTCAGTTTGTTTTGATAAACAGCCACTTGCAACCCATTCTGGAATTAAATAAAGCAGGCACATTCCCAGGGTACGGGGTGGGTGGGGCGGAGAAAGAGAGACTGCCCCCAGAAGGCAACCATTTTTGTAGACCTACACTGGATTTCTTGTTCCGCTCCAGATCAATCTAAAATTGGATTCCAAACCAAAAGGGGGGGGGGGGGGGGGGAATCAGAAGACATTAGAAGAAGAAAAGTTTCACTGTCTAGCACAAGTTCTTTCCCAGAACATCCCTTCAAACATGCTTTAACTAGAGATGTCAGGGATTGTGTCTGGGATGTTCTGCATGCAAAGCAGGTGCTCTACTCACCATCACGTATCTACCATGTCCTCTATCCGCCATCATTTTCATAGTTCATGTATCATGTATCACCATAGTTCATGTATCATGTATCACCACTATATGTCAATGTTATGTCACTCCAGTTATAGAAGTGACATGCCACAGAACAGCCCAAACCCAGCAGTAGATGCAACAATCCCCCTCTAATGGCTGAGTTCTTAATTAATCTCACACATCCTTAGTTTCTCACACTGCACATGGAGAGCCACAAAGAAACTCAGTTCTACATGATGGTGGAAAGTGCATCAAGTCACAGCTGACTTATGGCGACATCCTACGGCTTTCAAGGCAAGAGATGTTCAGAGGTGGTTTGCCATTGCCAAGTCTCCATGTCATGATGCTGGTACTCCTTGGAGGTCTCCCATCCACATACTAGCAAGGGCCGACCCTGCTTAGCTTCCGAGATCTGATGAGACTGGGCTAGCCTGGGCTATCTAGGTCAGGCCAGTTCACATATAGGTATTCATAGTTACCCCTCATCTAAGTCCAAACGTTCAGTGCTTCTCACAAATAATCTTTCCCATCTAGATAGATTCAGGTGGGTAGTGGTGCTGGTCTGAAGAAGCAGAACAAAGTCTGAGTCCAGTAGCACCTTTAATACCAACAAAATCTCATTCAATGTATAAGCTTTCGTGTGCAAGCATTCATGTTCGTGCTTGCACACAACAAGCTTATACGTTGAATGAGATTTTGTTGGTATTAAAGGTGCCATTGGACTCAGACTTTGTTCTTTCCCATCTAAGATGCTTTGGGACAAACACACTGCGCCTTTTTCTCTTCACAGTGACAACCCCAGAAGCAAAAACTCTTTTATGCTCCCCATTCCTCTTTCCTCTTACAGGTTAGCAGAGAAGTTGTCTCTGACTTCATAAAATTTTAAAATTTTTACATATAACTCTGTCTGACAATGATGAAATCACCATGAGTGCTTCAATATATACAAAGGCGAATCTGCCACAGCTGGGAGGCTCATTTTTACCAACTTCTGAAGTGTTTAACATTCTTCTCTGTCTGAAAGTATTTCAGAAGCATTTCTGGCAGAGGAAGAAGTTGGGAACAACCTACTAGCATGGTAACAGCAGCTGAGTACCACCACTCAGACTGACTTCTGTCTGAAGATATTTAAGCCCAAGTGTGGTCAGAGGCATGGGACAAACGGCATGTGCCCAAGGACTCTTGGCTCACAACCTGAGACTTACAGTAGCCCGCCCAAGGAATTAGGCCCCTCCCGGGAAGGGTTTTTCCTTGCTTCAATTATATTGTTTAAATTGGTTGGTCTGTAAACAGCTTTTGGTTTCTTCAGGGAGAATCAGCAGCACAGAAATGCCTTAATAAAAAATAAATACATAAATAGTTTCTAAAATGAGAGATGCCAGAGCAAAAGTCCATCTTCCTGCCTGGAAAGTGTTTCCCCAGCTCCCCGATGAACAGTGAAGGTAACGGCGAGGTACTCTGAACGTGCTCCTTTGACATGGTTATATTGCTTACAGATTTCAAGACTGAACCCTAGCTTTGGAAGCAGACTCCAGAGCTAAACCCTGAGTAGATCCGGCTTAAAACATGCCAGGTTTTACAAAGGCCAATTTACACAGCTATTTTGGAAACTTTATTCCTATCCTTATCATGTTTTTCTGCTATGGATGGAAAGCAACATCCAAGTCAAGTCGGCTTCCTTGGGACCTGATCAAGTATGCCTGAGAACAGACAAGTTTAAACTGGGAACTGTCAAATCAGAATAAATTATCCCGCAATGTAACCAATTATAAAGAAAGCCTTTGTATCCATGGTTTCAAAATCAAGTGGAGGTTGTTTAATATGACCTCTCAGAGCCCACATTTTTGTGAGCATCTAGAACTGCACCTGGGAGGCTGCAGAAGTGGCTCAGGTTGCTGGAAGAGAGATGCCTGCATTACCGCCCCTCTCTTTAATTTCACATGATTTTGGTTTCATCCCAGTAGAAAGCCACCGGAACAAATGTATTTACTTTACACCCCACTTTTCGACTCCAATACAGGCCCAGAGTAGCTTACAACATTATCTCCTACTCCATTTTATCCACACAACAACCTTGTGAGGTAGGTTAGGCTGACTGTGTGACTAGCCCAAGGTCTCCCAACAAGCTTCTGTGGTAGAGTGAGGGTGTGGTAGAGTGAGGGGATGGCAGATCCCAGTCCAACACTCTAAACACCACACCAGCTGTCATATAGCAATGCATATATTATTTTGATCTCCTTACTCCTGCATGGAATCAGCTGTATCTTTGCCTCAGCAATGTTTGGTTAAGTTCAACATAACCTTGACTTTGGAAAGCTCTTTTTCCCAATTCAGATGGGATGTGCATGGAGAATAACAAATGCGTGTAGCAAGCAAAGGAACATGATCACAATATGCTTCATTGGAATGGTAATAGGACAGAAAAACAAATATATGTGCACACTGGGAACAATGATGGCTCTATCCAAACATCTTCAACTCTGAGGGGGGGAAATGTTTCTCTCCTGTTGCATCTTTTTTGGCATGTTTTTGTGGTGCTTTAAAAAAAAGCTTACAAACCCTGTTGGGCCACAGACACTTATAGAAAATCAATAAGGATGCAGTCGGAGGCATCACTGCCTGCTCAATCATTCCTCAAAGTATATACTTTGTTTAACTCCATTAATAAGCTGCCAAAAGTTTGGGGAACCCAAATGGGATTTCATTCCTTGGACATAGGTTCTACAGCAGTGATGGCGAACCTTTTAGAGACCGAGTGCCCAAACTGCGACCCAAAACCCACTTATTTATCGCAAAGTGCCAACACGGCAATTTAACCTGAATACTGAGGTTTTACTTTAGAAAAAACAACTCATACATTAACTTAAGATGATCCAAACAAAGTAAGGAAAGCAATCCCAAATGCTTTCATTTACTTAAAATTATTTGGCAGAGAATTCGGCACTTTAATAATGGTCTGGGCCTGGCTGGGGCGATGGCACGTGTGCCCACAGAGGAGGCTCTGAGTGCCACCTCTGGCACCCCTGCCATAGGTTCGCCACCACTGTTCTACAGGGTGAAGAATGGAGACATTGTAGGCCCCATCTCACTCATCCTGAAGACTGGTGTCCACTGGTGTACTGCAGTCTAACATGGGGATTGTTCTCAGAAGACAGATGGAAATTTAGAGTCACAACGTCTGACCCCGACCTGGTAGAATGAGCTCCCCACTGAGATCAGCCCTGTCGGACTTGTTACAGTTCCACAGAGCCTGCAAGATGGAACTATTCCACCCGGCTTTTAGTTGAGGCGGTCCAACAGAATCACCCCTCCTGCTCAAAATCTGCTTAAATCTGCTCAAATTGCCTAAATTGTCTAACTGAATTGCTGGCTTAACCATCATCGAGCAGACTTATCTATTAAACATCTGAGCAGACCCAAGGATTTTTATTTCGCCACCCTAATGTCACCTATTAATTTTAAATAGGTGTAATTTTAGTTTTTTAGAGGTAACATTGTTTTTATTGTCCAATAATTTTTAAACTTGTTGTTAGCCGCCCTGAGCCATTGGGTAAGGCGGGATAGAAATCGCACAAATAAATAAATATAAAATAAATAAACGTTGAACTGGAAATCTCTCTCCCCATTTACCTACTTAAAACAGATCACCACAAAGGGTAATAGTGAATTTGAGCTGGCAACATCCTCTGCACAGATACAGAGCAGACAAGGAGAATAAAAATTTAGAAGACAAAAAGCCAACAGTTTTCTTAACAAGAGTGGACTCAGAATTGCAAACTGTATAATATAGCGATTCATTGCTGAAAAGTCCCAGCCTTCCTCACTACTATTACGCACAATGCAGACCACGCAGAAATAACAGGAGTGTGTGAGAGCATGGGGTGGGGATAAAGGAAACCTCCCAGGTTGTCATTGAAATTCTCAAGCTTTCTCTAATTCAGCAGCTCTCTATGCAATTAGGAACATAAGAAATTGCTTCAAAGAGCCATGAACTGACCTTGTACTAAGAGGTGTCAGTCAAACAAAAACAAAAAAACAACTCCTGCTTTCCATCATACTGTTTTATTTTGTTTTAAATGTTGTTTCATGTTCAGAAGACTCTGTATCAGGGAATCAAAAGCCTTTCAGAATATGAAATATCATGTAGATAAAAAAGATTTTGGACTCTGTTCCCCCCCCCCAAAAAAAAGGTCAATATGAAGGACATGGATTTTCTTGCTTTGGTTCTCCTACAAAGTCATACTGTAACCAAGCTCCTCCCACCCCATATATTAGGTTTTCTATTCATGGCAGGGCAGTCCACTTTCATTGTAGTCATACTCCAATGAAACCCATGCTGCCCTCTTTTCTCATGTCCCTTCCCTGATTCCATACCATGTGCCGAGTCTTCTCTATAAACAACCTCTCACCCATAAACAGTGCATTTCTCTCTATCAGCTGGCCAAAGAACAACAACTTCTGTAACAGTATTTTCTGTTTTACTTATTAGTTTCCCTCCTGCCTTGTCTCTATGGTGGGCATGATCAGTACATGCAGGAATGAACTCAGAAACCTAGTTGAATGACTGATGCAAACTGCTTATGCTCCACACTGGACAAGCAAATTACGTTCATGAAGACCCTTCCTTCACTGATGTGGGTTCACAAGTGATGTTCAGCTGCCAAAGTAAATAAAGATGGGACCACACTTGCAACAGTTCCATCAGATGAAGCAAGTCCAAAAACCCCCAACAATGTTATTACATCACTGGCGCTGCTCTTCCTGGAAACAGCAAGCATTACGTCACCAAGGACACACCGTCAAAACCAGGCCTGCAACACACAGCCTGCATAACATACACAAATTGCGTTTCCCAAGGATTACGAAAAACCAGGTAATCAGTACTTCAAAGCTAAAAAGCAATGAATACCAGAAGCCTTTGTAGTAGTTCCTGCTGCCTATTTGCAGGCTAAGGTGCAAAGATTTCTGGAGTCTGGACAGCTGCAACCTTCTTGGTTAAGCTGGACAACCAAACGGGTTTGTGTGTGCATGCGTGTTTAAGCCACTGAGAACAGGTACCCAGTCTGATCACAACCCAAGCCAGAGGAAAAGACAGGCAGTTAACCCATTATGAGCCTCCAAGGCAACACTGAAGCCTGGTGGCCATGTAAGCCCCATCTACTTATGTGCTTTGACTGCCCAATGTGGTGGCCATAGAGAAAGGGAAGTGAATCTGAGTGCATTGGATGTCAAAATAAAGCGGGCAGGCTCTGAAAACAACAGCAATTTTGTTATAAGGAAATGACATAATAGCCTTAGTCTAGCGCAGCCAGTTGGAAAATGTTTTCATTTAACAGACGTAGAATTTCATTTGGTTACTAGCATTTGTGTTCCTCAGGCTCAGGGAAAATAATATGTTATAATGCTCCGTTTCAGACTTTATCACTCTGAAGAATGAACTTTTAAAAAGTGGCTGAAATACCCGCCGGTCCATAACACAATCCTTGCAAACAAAATGTCACACATATGCCATATATTCTCATTTATTTGTCTCTAGCACAAGATACGGAGGCTACCAAATGACTATGTTCAGAAATGCCTATGTATGGAAAATCTGATTTATTTACCAATTTGGTGGTGTAATTTATACTAAAATAAATTTCCTTCTGCACAAATACTAGTCTTCTCTGAACACTACTACCTTATTCAAAACGCACCCAATTCTAACAATGCTTCCTCTCCCCTAATTTATTTTGCCCAGTCTTCTTGAATCCATTGTACTTGTGTTTGAATGATGGTAATTCAAAAGAAGCAACACTCCGCTACTGAATATGAAATACAAAACTAAAGGCTTCCTGGCCACTGGAGACGGTATTATAGCAAGCATGTCTGGGATATTTTAGCAAAACACCCATATAAGATGTAAAATGGCATATGTGTTTAGACGGCTATAAATTTTTGAAATGAACATATTATTGTATTTGCTTCTTAACATTTTATTCCACTGAAGTACAGAGTATCTAGATAGGATAATCCTTCTCTGATTCGATGATGTCTTTAAAATACTGAACAGTGACATCACATGGAGCTGGATTCTTACCAGCATCTCATTCCTCACACTGTCTGCACACCAACGCCAATCACAACCAGAAAGTCCTGCTGGATCAGACCAAGGAGGCACCAAATTCCAGCATTATGACAGAGGACAAAAACATCTCCTTCAATCCACTCTCAAGGAAAGGAAACCTGTGTTATTTGCGTTTTACTCTGCAGATCCATCCAGTGTGGTACATAACTAGGGATCCAACTGTACAGCTGAAACCTGATGCTCTCATGGAACCATCTTGCCTTCACGCCAGCTGGGGTGGTGAGAACTCTCTGAAGTGCCCATTTCTGCTCTCTGGCTAATCATCTGTTGGGCTGGGGTGTGTGGGGGGAAAAGGGGGAAACTCATACATTTGCAGATCAAACTCAATATCTGCAGTGGATCCAAGAACAGTAAGGATATCTGGTAAGTCACCAGTCGGCCACAAAGGAACTAAATGAATGATGCATAGGGACACTCCCAATGTCTAACACTAGAATCTGTAACAAGTTCTCTACATCTCTGAATTCATGTACATGGTTCATTTAATTTAAATACTGTTCTGTTATTTCTTTATCTTATTGGCAATAGTCAAAAGTGATACATTAGAAACTAACATCATTTTTAACCTGCTTTTCCTATACTGGGTGCCAGGCCCCACCAAAGTGGAACGCAAGCTACTTTTCCAAAGCAGGAACACTGCTGATGAAGCAGAAGGGTCTAGAGGGCTGTTACTGCCAGAATCCAATACACAGATTGGTTAAGACCTTTTCTACACATGTGGGAGGAAGCAATGAAAAGGGGCCAGCCCTTCTGTGCATGGTTGTGTGTGATCGTGGGAAGAATGTGCCCATGTGGAGAAAAGCACCTGTGCACCTTAGAGGCTCAGACTTCTGTAACCTCCCGGAAGCGCTGCAGGATATTTTTATTCGAATTGGTTTATAACTGGGTGGGAAAGGGTAGAATTATTTAATTTTTAAGAACATTTTCATGCTGCATCTCCAGGAACCTGCTGACGCAACATATGAAATATGAATAAAACATTAACAGATATAAATCAAGGTCCAGCATTCAAAAAACCAGCATTATCTTAGTCATCTACCCTGAGCCCTTTGGAAAAATAAAACTGACAAAATAAGATGAAGCAGTTCCTTCAGGAAACAGATTCCTCACCATCTCTGATCTCCATCTCCAACAAAGAAGCTCCAGTTGAGAACCTGTTTCACTTTTCACTTCCAGTACGTAAGTGTCTGACGCACCATCCCTTACGCAGTTTTTTAAAAAATAAGTTCACTTTGTCTGATTCCAAAAGAAATGCCTTTCCATTTTTTTTTCTACCAGTCAATATTGGCTGCTGTGATTTTGTATCTCAGGTAAAAAGGTTACAACTCATACATCCTCCAGCCTTTAGGGTTTCCATGGAGAAGCAGCAAGCAATTTAAATAAACCTTCTGCAGAGGAAAGCAAAGAGGCACAGAAAATAGCCACAATATGTGGAAAGAGAAAAGTTACATTTCTGCTGTGCACAGTTAGAAGCCCCACGTACCAATCTATTATAAGAATATGTTATTTCAGACTGCTGATGAAAGATCAAATGTTTGAATTTTTAAAACTCCAATGTACATAACAAAACTAGCATGACAGAGGCTGTCTTCTGTGTGACATGGTGGATTTGAACTGCAGGAAATACTGGGTTTTTTCAGCATAATATAATGTGAACATTCAACACCCCCCCAAGCCTGAAGTGATACAGATCAGCAAAAGATACCACATAGGTGTTATTTATCCTGTATCTTGTCTTCAAGTCAAACAAACAAGAGGTCATTTGAAGAGGGGGGGGAGTCAGAGCAATGCAAAGAAATGCACCCATTATCACCAATCAACAATGCACTACATAAATACACTGTAGAAGCAATCATGTTTCAGCCACTACACCCTCCTTTCACTGCCAGAACTTTGCTACTCACTCCCCTTCCATGTGATATGTGACATACGTTATGAATGACCCCTACACACACACACACACCCTAATTGTTGTGCTGTAAGCAAAATTCTCAGTGTGCTGTTCCTTAATAGCAGCTGCTGAAACAGTCCCACAGATAGATAGGCAATTAGCCATTTGTGTCAGAAAGACAGGGTTAGGGGCTTGCAGAAAGCGTCAGCGCAATGAACTAGAGCAGAGATCTGTCATCCAAGGAGCAGCCATCGCATCAAGCATAGAAATCAAACTAACAGCTATTGCAGAACAAAGTCCCAGTGGTTTCTGGCAAACCATTCACAGCCAACACTGTAAGTTGGCTACTCAAGGCCTGCCTGGAGGAAGGAACAAAGAAGAATGCCAACGTGTCTAGTACCAGCTGCTTTCCCCTCCTGTCACCAAGAGTAGGCCAAATTCAGAAACATGAACCTCAGAATGAGGGAATATTCTTTTATGAACAACAACAACAAAAAGAATTCAAAGACTGACAAGCAACAAGCTGTACATGCCAGATGCACAGACAGCCCAGGGAAAGAAAGAAAAAAGCATTTAAGAGAAAGATTGCAAGCCGTGTTTTGGAATGCTGGGAATACCAACTAGAATTAAATGTTATTCAGTTAAATTTCTACTCCCATTGGTTGTCCTTATGACATTACATCCTCATACTACATAAATATTTATTTGTTCTGTGAGGGTCTTGCACCCGCTGGGGACGTAAAACACTATCTATGTTAAAACTTGTTTTTTGAAAGATTCAATAATAAATAATGCAATGGGCGAGGCTTAGTTTCTTTAAAGAACGGATCTCCCAGAGATTTGCCTCATTTGACTTAGGCCAATTGCTACTGCTTTCCTTGTTCAGAAGAATACCATCAATTTGCCTTTGAAAAGCCTCAAGAGAGGTCATTCCCCCAACCTACCCACCTACATGCCTTCCCTTGCTTTAACAGAAGGGTACTAAGCAGGAACTGTACTGAGAGCACATTGTGCACAGAGTGGTACTGTGACCGAACAGAGGCACAGTTCCTGTTCTCTTTCTGTCCTAACAGTTAGGCTTCTAGCAGTTTCCTCTTACAGCCTCCCTTCTGACACTGGAGATTGGGAGACCTGGGAAAACAGGATGGTAAATGTCATTCTCCAACTAGGGTTCAGTATATCGCTGTATCCTTTTCCTAACTGTGACTATGAAGCAACCGAATGGAAAAGGCTATCATACTGCAGAAACCGAACATGTTACTGATATTTGGCTCTATGAAAAGGTTGTACACAGGGACTTGTACACAGGACTTGTAGAAGATTTGGAAAGAACCAATAAGCTAAGGTCAAATAAAATATATAGGACACATTTGTCAGGATGACCCTGAAATACAGCTATCTGTGGATAACACTCACATATCGATGCTTAACAAGCCAAATATTATTTTTCCCTATCACTTGAAATACTACCACACAACAGATGTTTGACATATTACTGATGGTTTTCTAAACTATTATAATAACCTAGTGACACACAGTTTGGGGGTTAGCGGTTGTCTTTGTTTTAGTACAAACCATACAAAACCAAAAGCCAAAACTAAACAAACCAAAAAATAAATTTAAAAGGGTCTAGTGCCACCTTCAAGACTAACACATTTATTGTGACTTAAATTTTCAGAAGCATAGCTCCCTTCATCTGATGCATGATGTCATGCATTTGAGGAAGTGGATTCTGGCTCACAAAAGCTTATGGCACAATAATTTGTTTGTCCTGAAGGTGCTACAAGGCTCTTTGTCAGTTTGGTTGCAGCAGAGATGCATAGATAAAGTTATCCCTCAGAAATTAATCATACAGTTTCTCAAGTCAAGTTGCTTTAGAAGGTCATAAAACCCACTGTGCTACATTAGTTTTAGTACTTCATATCTACTTTGGTCTGATCCACATCACCTGTTAGCTCTACTGCCTGCACCCAACACAAGCCTTGGGCACACACTGTTTAATTGATGTTAATGAAATATTTATACCCAACCATCCAATGCAAATGTTTCTTTGGGTTTCAGACAATTAGTCTTAATTGTATCCAGTTAAATTTCTGTGCCTAATAAGTCACTTCATCCTCTTAGATACAATAAGTCCCATATAGACAAATACACTGACCATAGACCATGAGATAATCACACATTGTAGATCAGTTATATATTCATACAAAAAAGTGCTGAGCCGGAGAAACAACAATGCCCATCACTAGGGTGCCGGTAGGTAGGCCCTCCCCCTCACTATGTGGCCGTAGTTAGGGATAGTAACATTGAAACCTGTAAACCGCCCAGAGACCCTCCGGGGTCAGGGCGGTCTAGAAATCGAAGCTATAAATAAATATAAATAAATTATTGGGATCTATTTTATAAACATAAAAAGACCGGGAGTTTTAAAAACACGTAGAACTTATCTCACCAAGCAGAGTTCCAAAACTTCTGGAGAAAAGGATAAACTCACACAGTATATCATTTTAACCTATGCTGCCATTTTAGATATTATGCAGCACACCCCACCAGATTAATATGCAACCCGAATAGCAATGAGCTGAGGAGAACCACACAACACACATCCCAGTCTAAACGATCGATTTCCATCCTCCTTCAGCACGCGACTCTGTAAAGTTTTCCACATGTTCAATTGAACTCATATACAATTACCTGAATACCATCCATAAGACTAAGCTGTTATACAGGTCTCCAAAGACAGAGCAGTTCTGTGCATCACATGTTATGTTAGGCATTTTTTGAATATCCCAGGTTGTCAAATGCCGTTAGTTTCTTGCAAAATGCTATTTGAACTTGCCTGGTGATTTGATACAATTGCCAAATGATCCTATTTTCTGCCTAAGTTTACACAGCTTATTAGATTCCGCTGTTTTTACAAAGTTGTTCCACTTCTGTTTTAGGATAAGCTGACATTCCATCACCCCAAAGAGATGTAATTTGCTCTGCTCTTATAAAATACATTATGTGGGACACATGTAGAAAAATGGAGTTATCTAACATAACAGGTACTATATGCATATTTGACAATTCAAGGCTGGTGAGAAGGTTAAACACAAAAAGCTCAAAAAATGTACACTATCCTGGAATGAATCATGCTGCACATTACCTGAAAAGTGACAGCTTAGAACAAAATATTGAACTGGGGGCAGGTTATTAAATTTGACAAGAGGTTTCCTTTGGTTTTCACTGAAAACAGCCCGAAGTACTTAAAGACAATGTTATTCTGAAATAGCTTCCTTTAGTATTTCCCTGATCAGGCAAGAGCTTATGGTTCTGTATTACTGAGTAAGCCCAGCCTTATCAAACTGATGGTGTTCAACATTTTTAGTACATGATCCTAATAAAACTCAACACAAAAATACCTATTGCCATCAATGGACGACTATGACAGCAGCCTTCATTTCATCAGCTACGCCGGGAAATGAAAATCTTGAACACAGGCCTCTGGAAGCACAAAAGATGTATCCCGCTTTGTGCAATGCTTAGATACACATATTTCACAACTTCAATTAATTCATATGCTGCTTTCCTACAGGAGAAAATAAGTTTCTCTTTGCCGAGGCCCAATGGATACAAATAATCCTAAGAGAACTGTATCAGCATAAAAATAATAAGGGGAAAGCTTAGTGAGTTCAGCATCATTCTGTTTTAACATCCAGACTAATCTCTCACTGGAACAATGTTTCACTGATAATTACTAGTGGCCCGAAAGATTATATTCACTAATAGAACACTCTAATTCAAAAATATAATGCAAGGAGGATCACTGGGCATCTCCTCGCCCAGCACATCGTTTCCCTATGCAGGGGTCAAAAGCCAAAGTGCAGCTGAAATCGCATTTCTTGGAACAGACCCAGCAGAGCATCCCTAAAGAGCAGCTATCACCAATGCACACTGCCATTAATAAACTGCTTACTAATAACAAAGACAGCGAAAATATGCACTTACTGACTTGTGTTTACACGCTCCCTTCCTTGCACTCCTTGCCGGAATGCTTCTCCGTCCCCCCTCCCCACCCCCCTTGAAGCGCCAAAGGCTGGAAGGCATGCAAGTAAAGCCAGCCCAGTGTAGTAAAATAAAGGGTATCTCCTGAAGACCCCTTTGACGCTTTCACAACAAAGTCACAGAAGGAAGACTGAGGTCACACAATACTAACCTGGCTCTTTCAACAGCCACCAGAGGATAACAAACAAGAATGTAAAAGAAATGTATGAATGCAGTGGGTGAAAAGCAAGAACCTCTTTTAATGGCCTAGACTCAGTCACTGATTTAAATCAGTTGTTACATGTGCAATTAAGCAAGGATGTGAAAGTATTAAAACGGACACAAAAGTAGATGGTGTGTGCCCTTGCATGCACAGCATTTAACTTGAGCGTGATAATTCAGACAATATATCGTATTTCACATGGACTGTAGAAAAGCCTAAGGGAATGATCCCACCAGATTTTCTGCTGGTGAAAAAGGAAGGAAGGGCCCGCTCCGACCATGCAGAAACGCTATGCTGGAGATCATGGGACCTGAATATACAAAAGCCATGTCAGATACAGGCTCATTAGGGAGAGGAATTTGGTAAGATTGAAAAGGAGGAAAAAGCCGTCTGGATCCAGCCCTGCATGTGACATCAAACTACTTCTAGTCTCTTCCCTAAAGAGATAACACCTTCTGTTATGCACATCTTTCTCTGAACTTAAACCAAGCAAGACAGACAGAGCAAAACTACTCAAGATCTATATATCTGTCAAGCCTCTGTTGTATTAATACAATTCCAAATGCTCAAAGTGTCACATAACCCTGTGGCTTCAAACAGCAATAGACAACAACTTGAAAGGATTTTTGATGGCTTGCAGATTTGGTTTGTTTAATTTATTATTAATAAAGTTTTAAATGTTTTACACCTTGTTTGCCAAAAGCAGCTGAATCAAGCACGCACTATATATGCAGAATATTCCTGAAAGAAGCGAAAATTCGACCGATAGGTTGGTAGTAAATTTATGTTTCATAGCACTTGTTAAGCCTCAACAATTATGGTCTACATGCATCTCCTAGTTACAAAAACACTTGATGGGCTCAATGAAACTAGTGGATGCTGTACCAATGACTTAAAAGATTTCACCATAAAAATAAAATCTAGCAAGAGGAGCAATGGACATGCTCTCCCCACTACAGTTTGTCATATTTCCCTCTCTGCCTATTAATCAATTAGAAGCAAAACCTCCATCAAGAATAATGAAACTACGAACACAAGAGAACAAAGGTGAAGTAAAGCCTCTCAGATGAAGCCCCATGGCTGGATTAGGAAACCAGATGATTAGTTTTGAGGAGGGGGTATACAGACTGACAGAAGTACCTCAGGTTTACTTACACACACAAATGAACCTAGTAATTCTATACAAAGTTACTCCAATCTAAACCCAAAGATTTAAATGTGCTTGGACTGGAGTAACTCTGTATTGGGAAGCACTGTAAATACATTTTGGAAAGCATTTGAATGACAGTCACTAGAACTGTTCTTGCCATTTTCTACCTTATTTACATCATTTGGGAAAACATGGATTAAATATTCAAGTATTAGCAAAGACATGTGAACCCAAACATGCAATTCCCAGTTTGAGATCTACATTGTAAAGGCTGAAAAGTGGAAAAATATCTTAAAGATGCTTCAAAAAGGGATTTTGAATTTATGCATGTTGTTCCCTGATTTCAAGATTATTCTCTTTGCATTTTCCTTGCTGCACCTATGCGGACATGCGTCTTCATTTTCTTCAACAACCCAAGGCAAAATCAGAAAATGATTACCTGTGCCTGCACTTCCTTAACCGGATAGAAACCCCATTATGCAAACACCAATTTTCCTATGCTCCTTATAGCCTAGCTCACTGCATGTCACTCACGTAGCCCCAGGTCAACCTAAATAGCACTCCCATTAATCCAAACTTCCAATTATGCAAATGCTTTGAATGGATCTCCCCATGGCTATTTGAATACATGAAGTTGTTCTGCACTTGTTTTGATGGGGGGGGGGACGACTCTCCATTCCCTCCAGATTTTCTTTAAACTGAACATGGGTCAGAGCAACATCATACAAAATTAGTGAAAAAGAATGCCCGCTTATTCACTGAAAAAACAGGATGGAAACTTTGCTACTAAACTTTAACCATGACAGATTTTCTGGAACATGTTCCTGAACTATCATCTGACGAAAGGAGAAAAGGCATTAAGTGGGTTGTATACAATGAAAGCTCTAACCCTGGGTTTTATTTCAAGTCATCTTAACTTTACTCATCATTACTAGCTTAACAAGAACCAAGAGGTCTATTTGGGCAAGGTGGGGGGAAAACTCTTGACCTTAGTTCAAAATTAATTAGATTTAAATGCTAATTTGAAAAAAAAAATAGAATGAAGCACACTTATTCATTCTTAAATCTTATTTTAGCAATTTAAAAGAGATTATATACAAGATGGGAAGAAATGAAGCTTAAATTTCATTTAGCATCTGGATTACAGATTCCTATTAAACAAACCAGAGCTCATTATAAAATCAATATCAACTTAACCAGAGTGCCCCAAGAGAAATAGCAAAAAGGTCACTCCCAGAAATTCAAACAATTTTCCTGCTGGAAGAGCATGATTTTAATTACAGATACTATTAATTAGAACTGTCACAGCAAAAAGTATCCTCTTACTTATCACAACTAAAAGTATGATTTTTCCTCCAGATCATTAAATTTTTAAACATTCAGAAAGAAAGAAAGAAAGGCTGTGTTTTATTGTAAACACCACCTTACATTTAACTACAAGAAAAACAGTTTAGTTAGTTATTAAGAGTTATACACGTTTCTTCAACAAAGGTATCTTCAGTAAAAGTCACCCTTTTTCTCGTCTTTGGTATTCTCCTCATGCTTAGAACTCGTATTTAAAGCTTTTCCTCTGAAATGCTAATAGCTTGGCACATGCTTGAATTCATCACTCTCACTGAAGACTTCATCAGGCATGCAAAGTTTCCCATACAAATGTACACCCCTCCCAATGGGAGGAAATTGCACTTTGTAAAGGTAACTTAAGGGTGAAAAAAAAATTAGAGGAAGGAAATGTGGATCCATTTCTTTGAGGTTTTATTAACTCCAGTTTTTGTACAGGAGGATACCTATTCAAGCGCATATGGTATTCAGAGACTACACCAGTAAAAATAAAAATGAACAGCTTTAACTCCAAAAATTCACTAAATATTTTATTTGAATATATAGACAATTGCTCCAAGAGCACACTTAAGCACTTCCGAGTGTTCTGACGAAACTCAGGAAAATTCTATATGGTTACCAAGATTTCTGGAAATGAGTCATGAAACAGTATCATTTGTCCAGTCATACAATATTCAATACACTAAATAACATTTGTTTCTATGCAGTAATAAAAAATTGACCATATTTATTTTTTTTTAAATTATATTCCACAGCTTTCCACCAAAAAAAGCTTCTAGATATATGGCTTCCAATTTACAATTTTAGACCAAGTAATAATATTTAAACCAAGCTAAACACCACCACTAATAAGACAACAGCATAAAGACAGTACCCTAAAAGATCAAGCACAAGATCTAAAGATGACATGTCAGAGACATAAGCCGCTATCTGTTAGCCAATGTTTCAGAAACAGCAGTTATCTTACAAAGGTTTTGAATTTATTGCAAACCACCTATAATATTGCTATTTATTATTTGCTTGGCATAGGTCTGTTGCCATTGTTCTCAGAGAAACAAGCCTGCTTTTAACGCCTCTGGCGCCTGGAAATTTATCAGCATTATATTCCACTTTATCTGAATAATGGGAGAAACTGACAACAGCTCAGGTCAAAGGTTCTTTTCATATCAGACCTTCAAGAAGTCAATGATTCAAATCGAGGAACACCTTCAGATAACTGCACGCCTCATAAATTGTAAAGATCTTTTTAATATCTACAATGCAATGACAGATTCTGGATATTAATGTTATTTTTTTTCCAGAGGCACCACAATTGCCGACTACTCCTTTTAACATTTCTAATTAGAGGCACATTTACAGCGAGCTACAAGAATAGACAAGATTAATAACTAGCAATAAAAAGCTGTTACAGTCTATCTGGGGGAATATTAATGTAGGGAGTCCAAGTAAGGCATTGTTTAAAGGAAAAAACACACCTCGGCTATGAATAAATAAAAACAGCACTCCCTCGCATGGGGGACAATAAATAACACTTTTAAGTGTACAAGGAAAAGAACAAACGGATGGAGTGGCGAAACCAGTCTCCTACCTGATAAGCGGCAGTAGCATCCGACCCAGAATCGGAGCCCAGGCTGGTCAGCTTTTCCTTCAGTTTGTGATGTGAGCTGTGGCGGAGGCAGTAGATGACCCCAGAAGCCACAAGGATCCCAAAAATGCAAGCAATGGAGAGGAGCGTTAGGATGATGAATTTGGTGGCATCTTCTTCTCCTCCAGCATGGTGGGGCAAAAACTGCAGCTTGCTTTTCTGTAATAAAAAAAAGCAAAAAAGAGAAATACTCAAGTGTTTGTTTCAGGCAGAAATAAGATTTAAGTCCCATAACGGCTGTCAACAAAATTCTTCGCACCCTAAGATAACATAAGGATAAAACACAACCGTTCCACATTACTGCAAATCAAGCTTTTCCTATTTTGCAGTTTTTCTGCTGGTTTTGACATTAGTTAAAATGCATTCCAATTCGGTGGAATGGGGTGCAACACAAATGTAAGCTAATGCTAAACAGGTTTATTTCCAAATATGCCTCACTTGTTTACTATTTATTGCATTTACTACTTATTGCATCAAGGCATCCCAATCTCATTGATGTTTCTAAAGAAGTACCACTGGGTTCAACCAGACTTTCTCCCAAGTAAGCATGCACAGCACCACAGCACTAAATTAACTGGAACAAAACAAATGAGAAGCCACCCCAAAAATAAACAGATCCCCCCCCACTCAGTTTAAACGTTCCTTATTAACACATACCTTGCCTCATATTTCTAAAAAGCTAGACAAACTGTCCAAGAAGATACTGGAAACTGGTACAAGGGGGGGAATGACTTCTAATAACAAAAAATCGCAGGCTTGAGACAGATAGGGGTATTCTGTTGCAGGTAAAGTTCTTCCTGATGCTTTTTATGTAAAAAGTGAGAAGCGAATTTCTTCTTCCAGGATAAAATCAGTCATCCTAAACATCTGTCCAGGCGGCTCCTCAAAAACTCCTGCTCGCCATTCCCATTGTGGTTTTTATTTCAATTATTATGGAACAGAGTTTTCTAATGGGAAGGAGGGAATCCAGCAGGCTCCCCCTACCCGTCGATGGGGAAAAAAGCCAAGCATAAATTCAGATCCTTGAGGGAAAAAGGGAAGGAGGAGGGAGAATTAACACGTTTCCAAACTCCTCCGGATTTATTTTTTTTTTTTTAAAGGAGATATAATTTTTGTGCGTGCGCAGCGATGGCAAAGAAATCCTGGCGCTGTTTTTCACTCGTCTCCACGCGTTCAAAAAGTTGTTCAATGATTTCCTCTCATTAGCTTCATTATAGGCTACATTAGCAACAATTAAAATCGCAGCCTGGCACTGAAAGGCCCAGGCAGGCAGGCAGGCGCGCTCATTTGGCCCGCTCTTGACAATTACCCGGGCAATGAATGGCAGCGCACGCCCCGGCCGCGACAAGAGGCGCGCAATTAGCCAAGTCCTCGGGAAACGAGACCCGAGACGCCCCCCGGCCCGTCTCTCTCGCCGCCTCAGGTCCTCCCGGCCGGTTGAGCCTCGTCTTGTGCGGGGCCCGGCTCTCCTGCTGAGACCCTCAGCCCCACCAAGCCGCCGCGCCTGGCCGGGAAAGGGGAGGGGGAGGCGCTGCTCGTCTCCTCCCTCGAGCTGCGCGGGGCTGGCTGGCGATGCTGCGTGGCTTAACACGCTCGCCCGGCTACACGCAAGAGCCGAGGCACCAGGCTCGCCTGCCGGAGTGCGGGCGGCGAGTGACTGACTGACGGTCGGCGAGGCAAGGCGCGCCCGCCCTCCTCACTGGCTGGCTGGCCCTCTTCGCAGGGCGGGGCTCCCCCCCTCCGCCAGCCCCGCGCGCCACTTTCGCTTTCACCAGGAAAACGCCGCTCCGGCTGCAGCCCCCGCCTCCTCAGCCAGCGGGAGGGAGGGAGAGCGGGAGGGAGGGAGGGAGGGAGGGAGGAGCCTTCTTCGCCCCGTCGCCACCTGCCTTTCCTCCCGCGCTCGTGGAAGGGGGACGCTGCTATTGCTCGGCCTCCCTTGCGCACACACGCACCCTTGCTGGGACACCTGCCCCGCCCGGCTCCAAGGCCACTTCCAACCCCGCCCCGGAGGGGACGCTTCGCTCACCTAGGGCGACCGCCGGGGAAGAGGGCCTGGCTGCCCCGCAGTGTAGTCCCCGGCGCACGTGGCGCGAATTGGGGCACCCAGCCACCCCATGTGCTGGCTTCTGAGGAGGAGACATGCCTCAGGGGAGAGGTGGCCGCGGCCTTTGCCCTCCTTTAGTACGTAGGTAGAGCCCGGGATTTCAGCAGGCCCGAAGGCCTCGGCCCTCTTGGGGGCAGGCCGAATCCGACACATCGAGTTCAAGAGGGCTTACTCCCAAGAAAGTGTGCTTTGTAGGGCAATCTGCGCGTGCGCAGCTCGACAGCCCGGTCCTCAAGCGCTTTTCGAAGGCGGTAGGACGCAGCACTTGTTCACTCAGAAGCCAGTCTCTCTCTCCCCCCCCCCCTTTCCAGTGGCGGCTGGCGGCTGGGAGTGCGGCTTTCCCGCGCGAAATGCCGGGAGGTGTGGCTTGCTTTCGGCGCCAGAAATGCACAAAAAGCTCCAGTTCCCCCTGCTAACCGCGCGGGAACATGCGAGCGGGTCCCGCTCAAGCCAAGGGCAGCAACCCAGGGAAAAACCCCACCCAGCAAGTTGCGGGCTCTTGGGAGGCGTCATGCAGCTAGTCCAGGGCTTCCACTCCCGGGCTCTCCCACTTCCTGGGGAAGCGCTTGAACTCAATGGGGGCTTACGCTCGAGTAAGCATGTGTGGAGAGGGTCCCTGGAACCCTCCTCTGCGCTGAAGGGCAGTAAGCACGGAAGGCCCCGTTTGCTCCAGGCCTGCCCTCAGCCGAACCTTTCCCATTCTGCGGAAAGCCCCCGGCGGGGGAAAGGTCTCCATCTGCATCTCAATAGGGCCCCTTGAAAAATGATCTTCCTCCTGGCTGGAGGAGACGCGGCCCTGCCCAGCGGCCCCTGCGTTGGACGGCCCTTAACTGGACGTCCCCCCACCCCCGCAAGAAGGACCGCTCGCCCGCCACAACCTCGACGTTCCCCAGGGGGACCAGCTGCTGCCTAAACACTCCTGACGCCTCCTGGAAGCAGCTGCTCCGAGCCCCAGCCCCCCAGGCCAGGGAGGGCCCAAGACCCCCGCGGTGGAACGGGCTCGCCGGCGCTCCACCTCGCTCTGCCCACGCGCCAATTTTGCCCGGCGTGGGGGCTGTTCTTCCCAGAGAAGCTCTACGCCCATGCATGCAGTATATACAGGAAGGATGCTTAGATGCTTCCGTGCAAGCCAAGGGCTCCCAGCTTTTGACACGAAGTTACACCTTGTTTGAGGAAGAGTCCCACTGAGCACCGTGAAATGTAGTGCCGCCAACGTATGTAGAAGATGGGAGACGGCTGCTGGTAAAATAAAATGGGCAGCCCGATCCTAAAAAGTTTTTAAACTCCGGGTCTCCCTGGTCGTTCTGCACTATCACTGGAAGCAACTACTAAAAAGCCAAGTGGGTTACTCCGCATCCTTGGCTGATTACCCTGCTTATCATTGGCTACCGGAAATTCTTGTCCCAAGATAGGTGCCTGCAGCCTTAGGCTCGGTGTTATAGCAAGAAAATCTAGATGTCTGCTGAATCTGCGCTTTAGACCCTACACTGAGAAAGAGAAGGGCACCGTGGGGCCACTATGGTGATGAAAGGGAAGAGAAGGCTACAACCTGTTCGTCTAAGGCACCCATGGTTTTCTGCTGTCTTCGAACACCTCAGGTGTAGCTGTTTTGATTACTCCGTCAGAAAGGCAGATATGCCAGTAACTGACTTTCGCGCTAGCCAGAGTCAACTCCTCACAGGCAATCCTACTCAAGCAGCGAACACTGTTACAATGTAAGTCAAATGTCTTCAGGCCTCAGTTGTCCATCTGCATAGTGGGTGCAATATTGTCATGTTTTACCGAACTGTTGTGAGGAATGAAACGAGGGGAAGCAAACGTGTCTTTAAAAAGCAGACTGGATCGATTCGTGAAGGAGCTTACTAGCCACACACACCCCAAGCAGAGAACCAAGTCCTTGGCTTCCATACGCCCTGTTCCTTGACTCTCCAGGACAATGCCGTGGCCACTGTGTCTGTAAAACAGGTTGCTGGACTATAGGGACGGCTGGTCTAATCCATTGAGGCGTCTCTTCGGTTCTTATGAGATCGCTTTGCAAAGCGCCCATTATAAACAGTCGTGGGAAGCAGCCGTTTGGAATCAAGCGCGATCGCCCCCTTTCCACAGCCCTGCCTGGCCTGGCCTCCTCACATGGTCCCGAATACAGTGGCGAACCGGTTTCCACCTCGCTGGGGAAAACACACGGTTGGAAGAGATTGTAATTAAGCGCAGAAGAATAAAGCGCCGTCAAAGGCGCGAAGTAAACAGCCAGATAAGGCGCAAAAGGCATCTCTTGTCAATCGCTCGCCGACTATGGAGAGCAAATCACTCTCTCTCGCTCTGCCGAGGTCTGTGGTACTGTTTGTAAATAGCTTTAATTTGTATTGCGCTGTCCCTCCTTCCGAAGAGGTCAATCTGCACGGGGGTTTCAAATTGCTTTCCAGATCGCCTGTTCAAGGTTGAACAATGAGGCGACCGTAAGTCGTTTCGGGGTGTTAAATCGCTGCCGCGCCCGCACACACACGTACGAGTGTGGCTTGCCAGGAAGTTCGAAGCGGCTTCCAAATAAGTTAACGGGGGGGGGGGG
>NW_015177029.1:280904-284970 GCF_001447785.1 Gekko japonicus | reverse complement strand
TCAGGCAGAAAAGAGAGTCTGCTCGGCCGGTTCTCAACCGGGTGAGGAAACTTCGCGGAGGCCGCAAGCGCTGCCGGGCGGAGCTGGCCAAGGAGGACTTGGGAGCGGAGCCACTTGCCCGTCCCAACGGGGGCAAAATCCACAGCAGAAACTGAGAGGCATTTCCATTCTCCACCGCCTTTCCGCCGTGAACTGTGCTCTGCCCGAAAGGATCGCGAAGCAAGCCGAGCAGGGTTTTTTTGGTGTGCGCTATTCAAACCTTCAAGCTTTCCCGCACGCATGGTTTTTATTTTTTAGAAAATAGTGTCAGGGCAGAGGCCATTCTTGCAACATTTTCTCTAGCCCTCTTGGATGCAAAGAAAAATAATCCCACATACAAGCACATCCCCGAAGATCTAAGAAGCGCGGCGGCCCTCCCGGAAAGCCCACGCTTCCTTTATTAAGAGAGCTTCCACCGCCGGGCTAGGGCTGGGACAGGCTCACATCTGCCCTCTGCTCCAAAGTGAACTGGGCGATTATGAACCGGTCAGTGTCTCTGTCTCAGCCTACCCTACTCCACGGGGCCGTTGTGAGAACAGAACGGAGGTGAAAAGAACCACAGGAACTCGCTGGCTAAAAGGCCGGGTTAAAGATGCCCCCAAAAGCACTCCCCGAAACGGACCCCTGAGGCTCTCCGGGGCAGCGGCTTTGAGGGCTCCTCATCGGCCTCTTCCCCCAGCTCCTGAGGAGGAAGCGCTCCCTCTTTCCGGCTGCGGCTAACCGGAGCGGTCCCGGTTAGAGGATGGCTCAGCCTTGCGCCCTCCGCACCCCCCATTGACCCAGGGGGGTGGGGAGGGCGCAAGTACGCGCGACGCAAGAGAAGGCTTTACAGACTGGCCCTTGAAACCCTCTTGCTGCTGCGGAAGGCGAATGCAGGTGTCCGAGGCCGCGGGAAAGGAGGCGAGGCCAGGCGCCAGTTCCCTTCCTGCCCCCTGCTGCCCAGCTCTCGGCCGGCGGCCTCCCTCGCCTGACGGGATCTCTGTTCAGTGAGACCCGGAGGCCTGCGACCCGCCCCCTACTCAGTCGCCAGCTCCACACTAGGCCACGCGGCGACCAAAAGGACCCGAGGCGCAGGACCTCCTCCTCCTCCCCCCAACTCTCGCTACAGCCCAGGCCGGGAAATCTCGTGGCGAGGCGGCGCCCGGGCCTCTCTCACACCTAAAGGCCGGGCAGGCAGACACGAAGGGCGGCGGCCTCTCCGAGCCTGGATGCCGCCCGCGGACGGCTCACCTCCTGGCGCGAAGGGGCTCTCTCTCTCGGCCTGTCTGGAAGGAGAAGGCAACAAGCCTGGGGAGGGGGGGGGAGCTTCCCCGTCCAGCACGACAGGCGGCGGGGTCCCCTTCCTTGCCGGGGCCGCGCCGCCCTTCCCGTCGGGCCTGGGGACCCACAGGGCGTGCTGGGGGCGCCGCTGATCAGGGGCCCGGCGCAGCACAGAGCCTGAGACAGGAGGAAAGGCCGCGAAGCCTCCGGCTGTGGCGGAACCCGGGACTGTCCCCTGAGCCTCGCCTTGCAATCGGGAAGGGGGGGGGGGGACACGGGGGGGGTTAGAGGCCTGCCGTACGTCTGAAGCGGGCCCTTTCAGCCGCGCCTCGCGTCAGACGGTGCGTCCCCTTCCGAGGGGTGGGGGGCGACGAGGAGAGCTGTTGCATAACCAGGGGGAGGGGGCCCGAGCGCGCTCCTCTCAGCCTCCGGGCCTCACCCATGTCCCGAGCAGGGGCCCGGCTCGTCAAGCCTCCGCGGTGCCAAGGAGACGCGCCTCCGAGCCCGTCGGGGCAGCTACTGACTGCTGAGGGTTGTCGGTTCCTGCCAAGGCAGATGACAAACGTGGCATCTCAGCGCAGCCTGCCAGCACAGAAACGCTGGACTCCTCGGGGCCCCTCAGTCAAAAACAACACTTTCTAATGGCATCATTTTCGGCCAGGAAACAAGGGAAGAAGGGCTTAGTACCTGGAGACATCCCCCACCCCAGCACCTCACTGTTTCCTTCCAAAAACCATTTCCAAGCTTGACTTCCACTAGGACAGGTCTTCAGGAGCAAATAAAAAGATTCCTGAGCTTATGTGAGAATATCACACCTTGCATATGTCTCTGGGGGCAAGGTGTGATATTCTCATCCAGCTCCTCCAGACTCCTGTAGGCTGCCCCCCCCCGCCCCCCAGGCTTCCTCAGGAGCAAAGCCCAGGGGCTCCAGAGATGTCTCCTCCAGGAGGTATGGTGAAGATAACCGCAGTCCTCACCATTCCCACAAGCATCTCCTTACAAGCCAAAGCAACATACGTTGGAAAACACTGAAAGGGCGTTTGAAGCAACTCTGGAACAATTGATTACATCATGGATACAAGATGCTGATCTCGCCTTTCACCAGTATCAGTATTAAATAACAATTCCTCTCCTAGTTAAAAATTAAAGAAAAGATGTTGCTGTCCTGGGCAAGCAACCTTGATTAATGAAAATGCTATTCAGTAGAGAAAGACTTTTCGGACTTCAGAAGCCATCGCTAGGTTGAGATAAGGACACTCTTGGTTGGCAGTTACTGCAGACAGCTTTTCTACTTCTGTCAAGAAAAATGCATTTCCATATCCCCCCGCCCACGAAAAAAAAATTACTTGGCAGTAGAATTTAGCTGCACATATTGCATCAGAAGGGTTTTTACATATTTTTGATAATTCTCTGTTGATTATTCTTTACAATAGATTTGAACACAAACAACAATGAGAACTAGGAATCACAGTAAGCAGAGGTATAAAACTTTAGAATATGATTTATCTTAAACTGTGACAGCTCTTAAAAAAAACACCCTAATGCTATTTTTAATTTAAAATACACTCCAGAACCTAATAAATGGGAGAAGTCAGGCAGAAATAATCATGTATTAATTCTCTGCATTACAAAATCTTTTCAGAAGCTATTATCAGAGCAAGAGGCATTGTGGCTGAGATTCAGGGTGGGAGAAATCCTTTGTGCAACTGAAAGCTATTGTTCCTCTGTGCTGATGAAATTGTACTTGCAAATCTGCCATTCAAGGAGGCCCCCAAAAAAGAGAAGGGGAAAAATGTCCCAAGCAGAAGAAAAGGAATGACAAGAAAATAATTATTCTTGACTATAAACTTGTATTAATATACATAGAGCCTCAGCCGGGTTTTTTTTTTTAAATCTTCCTTTAGTAAACTGACATTAAAGAACAGAAGCTCTGACATTATCTATAGGATTAATAATAATAATAATAATAATTTAACATCTAAGCACATTGTTCAGGAAGTTTCTGCAGAAAACAATGAAGTTTACTTATTAAGATCACATTTTAGATCAGGCTAAATAAAGAGAAATGCCTTTGCCTTAAATTATCAATACTCTTTAAAAGAAGTATGTAAAAGGTCAACTAGTTTGGTAGACAGAACATTCTCCTTGGGATGGAATATGTCTACTTAATTTTAAGAGCTTATGAAAGATATGTGAAATCATCTTTTAAGTAAATACAAAGAAAGATGAGCTCTTAATTGTTTGGGTTCTTGCTCTTTACATTAGACATATATTAGCATTTCCTACACACATTTTCATTTGGAAGGAAATTAACCCATTTGCTTCCAGATGTGCTAAGAACAGCATCAAGCCACTTGTACTGACAAGCAGGTGTGTTCTGCGAGCAGGGCCTGATACTTTTTATCTTACTTAAATACAAAGGTCAAGATTCGAGTCCTGTAGCACCTTAAAGACTAACAAGATTTCCAGGGTAAACACTTTCAAGAGTTCCTTTTGTCAGATATGGGTAATTCGTCAGATAAATCTGAAGGTGTCCTTGTCAGTTTATTAGCTGCCACATCCCCAAAAAACAAAATAGGAGCTTTTTTTTTTGAGGGGGGGTGATTTTTTGGCAATGGCAAAGCACTGAATGTAGGGTGGGGGACAGCATCCTTATAAGCCCTCTGTCCTCCTTCCATTCCTCAGACACTGCTTCAGAATTACTTTTAGCAGATGTCAGTTCATCACCTGAAACAAGGTCAATTTAACGCTTTTACTTGGAGAGGGA
>NW_015177029.1:269923-280884 GCF_001447785.1 Gekko japonicus | reverse complement strand
AGAGGCAGGCTGCAATTGGATGGGAGGGTACTCCCCCCCCCCACTATCCAAGGGTTGGAAAGATTAGACAAAATCGACACACACAAAAGGCAGATGGATTTCTGGGAACTCTGGCTTATTCAAATCACTGAGAAAGGTCATGGTGAGAGCCACAGACCTATTCATTTGGAGGGGCACAATGATCCTTCCTCAACCTTCAACCCCACAAAGCACTTTGGGGGGGGGCTTCTCTATCTTTGAGAAGGATTAATATCCCCCAACAATGAAGGAATCGAACCCAAGGATTCAGCCAAGTTTCAAAGATTCCAGGATCAATGGGGGCTACTTTCCTTGTTTCCTGAAGGTAAATAGCATTGGTTAACAATAGAAAAGGGGAAGCGGGAAACCAAAGCTAGTCTTGGTAGGGAGATGCATCTTGTTAGACAATGAGATGCTAAAATGTTAACAGTTGCCCAAAGGTTTAAGAGAAAGTTGAAACAGAAGGGGTGGTGTGTGTAACAGTCCTGTGTCAAGAAACTGAGGAGTTTCACATACTCCTAAAAAAAAAAAAAAGATAAAGGGAGGGGGGAGTATATAAACAACCAGTATATATATATGTGTGCAAACTCTCAAGCTGATCTATAATGCATTTAATCCTTTGATTTTATAGATTTCAACAAGACCAGATCTGTTAAAACCCCAGCATTTCTTCTTCAATGGCTTCACTAGCTGCTCTATACATTCTCAGAACAGAAAACATCTTCTATCATACCATACTATAATGTGCATGGAGCCATTTTAATATTTCTCAAAAAATTAGAAAACAGATTAGTTCACTGTCTCATACTGCATGTACACACACATACATATTCCCCATTATTTATAGGCTGTGTGTTTGATTTGAAAGTGTGCATACGTGTGTATATATATATATGCTACATGCACAGATAACACTCACACACAAGATACTCCTGACATCTATTCTCACTGTTTTCTGTCATCCTGTCAATACCCTGATTGCCTAAATATGACTCTCACTCTTAAGATCTTTATTGACAAGCACTTTTTTAAAGTTTAAAAATGTCTGACATTTTGTAAGCCTTCCATAAAATTGAGCTGGTAGATGAAAGGCTGCGTGTGCCTGTGCTTAACATACAAGCACAAGAGAGAAGGAAAGGCTGCCTATTTAAACCCCCGGTGTCTCTAAATAGTCTGCCATTATTTGTGCATTACACATTTCCAGCGTAAAGATGGCAAGCCTCTGAATGCAAATCACAGGCAGGCAGGCAGGCGCTTCGTTGCTAAAGGAAAGGTTGCGAGTGGGCGAGCGTGGATACGGAGCCACAGCCGCGCTGTCTGGAGAGGCACTTGTTCGCAACTCCCCGTTTGGCTTCCAACACGTCAGCAGCTAAATTTAAGAAGCGACAGGAGGACTATAAAAGGAAGAAGAGGGTGGCCCAACTTGGCTTTCCAGCGAGCCACCAACGCAGGCCGAAGAGTGCCGAAGCCGGGGGCTCCTTTTGCGAGGCAAGACCAGAGCCCGGAGGGAGTTGTCAAGGCGGGCCCGCGGGAAAGCCGCAGCTTCGCCCCCACCCCCACTCCGGGTAAGCGATCCGAACCGCACGGGCTGGAGCAGCCACAGAAGAAGACGCCTCTCCGTGACCCACCGAGCAGGGCGCCCCGAGCCCCGAAGGAGGCGCGCAGCAGAGTCAAGGCGAAACCGCCGCAGCGCCCCAAGCACAAGTATTCCGCCCCCCGGGAAGCCAGCCCGCTCCCCCAGAGCGACCCACCGCGGGGCGGCAAAACGCGCCCTCCGGCCAGAGGCTTCTCGGGGCAGGCGACACGGCCCACAACACCCAGCAGGGCCAGCCTTCGCGCCACGGTCGGCGGAAGGGGCTAAAGGGGGAGCAGAAGGCCGCGGGCGCAGAGCGTGGCGGGACCCGAGGAACAAGGCCCCAAAGTCGTGCCCCAAGGAAAGGCCACACACAGCCAAGGCCGCGGCCGCGCCTCTGAGCCTGTGCAGAGAGCCTGGCCCCTCCCCCTCCTCTCCGCCCCTCCCCGGGCGCCCCGGGACTTCTGCCCGCCGCCGCCTCATCTTCTTCTCAGACGACACAAAGGCGGGAGGCTACCCCGGCGCGCGGGCGCTGCCAGGCCCAGCGACAACCCCCGGCGGGCGCCTCAGCCTTGCTGCCCGGCCGCCCATCCCACCCGGCGCCACACAGCCCCGTGAACCAACCGGCCGAGCAGCCGCCGCTCAGGCCCGCCTTTATATTGGCCCGCGCTCAGCCCCGGCTGGCGGCGGCAGAGCACATGGCCCAGCCAGCGGTTGCCGTGGCGACGGCTCCCGCCACAGGTTGCCGTCAGCCATTGGTTGCCGAGGCCGGGACTCCGCCGGAGCCGCAGACCGGCGCGAGGGCCTCTGAATGGACAGTCGCCCTGTCAGTCAGGAGAAAAAGCGGCTTCGCCGGGTAGCCGCCCCCTGCCTTGACAGGCAGACACCCCCTACCCCTCCATTGGGTTGCCACTCTTACCAAATGGAAGCAGAAGGGGGAACAATGGGAGAAGGGCACTAGGCGCTCCCCTTAAAAAAAAAAAAAGTTCCAGCACAAATACATTTTTTTTTAAAGAAAATCTCACTATTTGCATGAAAATATAGCTTCAAAAATGTCCGCGTCCCCTGGTCTTCTAACAAGGAGTTTTCCTCAAAGAGGGAGGGGGAAATGAAGCAGGCATTCAAGCCAACCGCTTCACGTCACGCACTGACGTGTTTTCACTGGGATAAAACCCCTTCATCTCCTGCAGATTTTTTTTTTTAAAGGCTGTCAGAAATAAGCTTTGCTGCCATTGCAGTAAAGTATCAGGAGATCTGTTAGACCTACTGTTTACCAAACGGTTCCACGCTATTAAATCGGTTTAAGGGGAGAAGGAATCCACCTAATTTTATTACTGTGCTGGGGCCTGTTAAATAATCCCAGAGGGCAAAGCTAATTTCATTAGCCTTGGGAAAGCCATTCAATAGTGAAGGGATACTACTATATAATTGATGTGGCAGATATCCTGCCATATTCTCAACCCTTCAGGATGGTCACCGGGCACATCCGCTCCCTGGCCTCAACGTATTCCGCTCTCTTAGCCCAGGACTTCCAGCTCTGCTCCGGCCTCTTCTGCTCCCTGAGAGCCATGCCAATGGGTGAATCTGGGGAGGGGGCAAAGGGACATCCCCAAATTTCAACCGTTTTCCCTCCAAACAATCTGCAGCCTCCTTCCATCGACCAGTCATCAGTGGGGGGACAGACATACAGGGGCAGTCTTAGGCAAAGGTTCAGTACCTGTTAGGGCCAAGCCAGAGATGGCCGTTGCTCTGTATGAAGTGGGCTGGAACAAGTGACAGCAGCAGAAGCCAGCTGCCCAAGATCCAGATGAGGCAGGTGCCAGCAGTGGCTGGAGCCTGCTCTTCTCCCCCCCCCACTAAAGGGTGGGGGCCTGTGGGTGGTCAGCCCCCCCTTCCAGGATGGGGCAGTTGCCGCTGCCCACTGGCTAAGACCTCTCCTGCAAACATGTACACTGTGGAGCAGATAATGTTTTTGGCCACTTATGTGAGCTGCCCATAGACTCCTATTAGCAACTACTGTTGTTGTTGTTCAGTCGCACAGTTGAGTCCAACTCTTCACGACCCCATGGACCACATCACGCTAAAATCACTACCACATCACTACTAAAATCCAGCAAAGTGTGAGATGATGCATATTGCATAGGTTTCTGAAATCCACCTGCATTCAAGGCCCAGTTTAGCCCTGCATTTTCTGGTGTGATTTTGAGCAAGTAACTTGCCCGGTCTTTTTCTGTAAGAGAAGGTCACTTAGGATAGGTTACTACTTCATTCCGCTTTGCATACTTCTCAAAAGTCCCTGACTGTGTCCCCAGTCTGAACCTAATTTTCAAAGCTGTCCCACACTAGCCTTGCATATTCTCACTAAGTGTTCCTCTGCTTCTGAATTGCTCTGCAACTGTGTCTAATGCCTCCTGCAGAGCATTGTAATGCTTGCCAAATCAACAATGCAGGAGGGGGGCTTTGCTCAACTGTGCTCCTCACACGGATTCTGCAAACTGGACCCAGAGTTCTCCCCAAGACTCCCATCTATCCATAATGAAATGCTTTGCAAAACTGTTGAAAAGTCTGAAGTCTTTCACTGCACCCTTGTTTTGTTATCAAATGTAAAGGGATTCTGCTCCTCATTTTAGAATCCAGAAGGATGAGAAGTGTGAGTTTGAGTCCAAGAGACAGTGAGCAGATAAAAGTTAAAAAATAAAAATTCTACACAGGGTGTGAGTTGTCCAAGCTTTAAATATCACACAAGCCAAGTTATCCACAGTCATGGTGCCATCTGTCAAGTAAAGAGCACTCCCATACATCAGCAAGGTTTTTAGAGTGGCTTTTTCCACCTCAAGTGGAGTAAAGACTGCCCCCATGACCACATTCAGTGGTAAATGCCACAGTCAGGTTTTTGTTCTTACCCAATGAGAATTCCAGATGAGTAGCTATGAGCAAAATAAAACTGAAGTCCAGTGACACCTTAAAGACTGACAACATTTATTCTGTGAGTCAGCGCTCACTTCCGCAGATGCACAAAGTGAGCTCTGGCTGAGCTCACGCTGGAATAAATCCTTAGTCCCTCTATGGGACCACGGGACTCCTGTGTTATTTTGCTCTTCTTACACCGGCATGGGTGGGTGTGAGAGGCTTGTTTTTGTAGCTTTAAAAAATAGGGTTCGCTGTTTAATCTGCACTTTAACAACTGCCAGTTTTCCCTGGTGATGTCCAGGTACGACACACACACCCATCCTTCCTCAAGTCTAACACTTCTACAATTTCCAATGGTGCGGGAGTTAGAGAGGGAGAGGAGGGGACAGATCTGCAGGGTAACATCTGTTTGCAGAGTGCCTTTGAAAATCCCACAGCTGCAGCAAACAGGAGAAGAAAGGAAGAAAAGAAATGAACCGGGGAAAGGAGCTCTTGTCAGATGCAGATGACAAGTCTTTGGGAGGCCTCCTTAGTCTCCGGCACTCTTGAAACCCCCCAGTTCCCCTCCCGCCTTCCCCCGCCTATTGTTTCCTCCTTTTGCTACGACAGCTGGAGATGGCAGGCTGACGGGGCAAAGCAAGCTTCTCCGTAACAACGCCTCCCTCCTCTCCCCTTTGTAGGCCCTCTCTCGGCCGCCACAGGAGGACTCGGCCAAAGCGGTCAGATGAACTGTCCTTCCACCCCCTCAAAGTGGGAATATCTCACCCCGGTATTCTGTAATCTCTTCTCTACCTTGTCCCAAATAACAATCCAGGCCCGTTGTACAAGGACAGGATGTTGTGCATCGCTCTACAATTGTAACCTTTTGGCAAAATACCATTTCACAATTGACTGATGTGAAACTGAAGATGCAAAATGGCTCTTTCTTTACCCAAAGCCCTTTGGAGTCCTGTAACCTGTTTTAAAGCTTGGCTCAAGTGTCTCAGATCAAATCTGTCCATGGCATCCTAGATCCTAAATTAAAATGGTAATCCTATGTAAATGTATAATGCAATGGCGCGTGAGGTGTGTATGTGTGTATATTGTGGAAAGAAGCCTCCAGGGCACGCTTGCTTTTGAATTTCCTCCAAGGGCATTTTTGGGCATAACACTCCTCCCGCAGAATTACCAGTTCTTCTGCATGAGAGGACAGCAGCCTTTCGCAGTTCCTGAAGAACCCTAGTTGAGAGCCTCACTCCCACCATCTAATGGTCACATCATCATGTGGGAAGTAGATCCCCATTAAGTCACTTTTATTTAATTTGCATCTGTTTATATAATAAAATACATTAAAATAAAGTCACCTTAAGGATTTCGATTGATGCTTCTCGCTCTGCAAGACCAGCCTCCACCTATCAACCCTGGAAACTGAGGCTGGAGGATTTTCACAGTCAATGTACATCAGTAGAAGAATGTCCAGTGGCACCTTAAAGACTAACAAGGTTTGTGGTAGGCTATGAGCTTTCGTGAGACGCTGCTCACATCTTCAGATACAGCTAGAATGTGATTCCATCTCTCCTATATATTGGAAAGAGTTACTTGGCAAGGGGGTCTTGAAAAGTCTTTCCAATATGTAGGACAGATGGACTCACATTCTAGCTGTATCTGAAGCAGTGAGCAGTGACTCAGGAAAGCTCCCACCCTGCCACAAATTTTGTTAGTCTTTAAGGTGCTACTGGACCCTTACCCTTTTCTACTGCTACAGGCAGACTAACATAGCTGCCCATCTTCTTCAATATATATCACTATGCAGGATGGGAATGCTGTCAGCCAGTAAAAGACCTTGGTTGCTTAGCTTGTCTACTGCTATATGATCAATTAGTTCATTAGTCATTTTATAATAATTATTTAATCTCTTGATGCAAGGGCTATTTTGAGGAGATTTAATAAAGGAAACAGTTTCCACTTGACTAAGAAACTCATATAAACAATGGGTTTGAAGAAAGTATTTCCAGGCGTTCTGGGTATAGAACAAGCATACTGCTTACTGTTCCACTGGTACTCAGTGTTCTTTCACAGATAAAGCCTGGAATAAAATCCTACTTAAAAAAAAAATCCAAGTAAAATCTACAATGAATGAATCAATCGTTTTATCATGCCAGACTGGTCAACTAATGCTTTCAATCTCACTGAAGGAAAAGAAGCAGAAGGCCTGAATTATTAACATGTGGTGCCCACGCACCCGCGCACGCACACACACTGTCTGCACATACTTGGGAAATCCATGCAGAAATCTTTGTTCATACAAACAAACAAGGACTGGGGGAGAGAATGGGACACCATCTTCTTGCACTATCACCAGTAGTGAGTGATACTGAACTACCCCATCCTCACTTCCTTTGCCTGTCACGAGGCACTTTTTTTTAGCAATGATGTCCTTTGCCCTCTACAACCCATTTCACATGTGCCACTTAGGGCATCTGAGCATCTGTGCATCTGTTTTGTACATGTACGGAAGGCAGAGATGCCATTTAAAATTTGTTTCAATCAGGGGTTTAAATGGACTTAGTGATGGCCTTGTGGGAAGGTGGGTTGGAAGCACTGGAATTGCCTTCCAAGGCTGTGCTTTTGTGAACCTAAGTGCTCTATCTGAAGTACATTTTAAAGACTTTCTACCACTATCCCCCCCTCCGAGTTGTACACATTTAGCAACAGCTTTTAAAAATATTTCAGTCTCTCCTCTCTAATAGAAGCATGACTTTGGTCACTGTTAACAGATATTTTATTTTAAAAGTTAGAAAATGGTGCCAATTTTGCTGAGTGACATTAACAACAGATCCCACTGCAACATTTCCAGTACCAACTCTTGAGGTGGGGAGGGCCAGAAGAGAAACCCCCCCCGCAAATTCCATATGCAAAAGAGGCTCAACAGCAGCTGCGGGAGCCCCCACCCACACAGGATCCGGCTTTGCCTTCCCCTCCTAACGCCTGTGGTTCTCAGACTTTTGGAAGTGGGGCCCACTTCTAAACTTACTGTACTTTTCAAGACCCCCTTGCCAAGCAACTCTGTCTAATGTTCCTAGGGTTGTCAATCTCCAGGTGGGGGGTCCTTGAGATCTCCCAGAATTACGACTGATCTCCAGACAATAGAGATCAGTTCCTGTGGAGAAAATGGCTGCTTTGAAGGGTGGACTCCATGGCATCATACCATGCTAAGGTCCCTCCAGTCCCCAAACCCCGCCCACTCCAGTCTCCACTCCCCAAATCTCCATGTATTTCCCAACCCAGAGCTGGTAACATAATGTTCCACCACCCCAACATAAAACGCTGGAATCTCACATCAGTTAATGCTGAGCAGTTTTATATTTTACTAGGAGTAATGCCCGTTGTGGGAAGAAATACAACGAGATCTAGAAGGAAGCTCCAGATGAGTGTTCCGACTGTGGCTGGTGCGGCGGCAGAGGGAAGCGGAAAATGGAGGGAGGCAAGCCATGTTTCTTTCCTTCTGCTTAGCTATAAGGCAGGGCTGTCTCAAGTCATTTTGCTGCCCCAAGTGGGTAGAATGGGAGGACAGCCTCATGGTAACAGATATGGTTCTCTCCACCTCTGACTTATTTTTTGAGGGGGAGGGGGGTGTTATGCAATGGCAACTAAGGTAGAAAAGCACCTCCTCCAGTGCCATGTTTTCTGGGTTCCAAGGGTCTGGAAAGTGGTACCATAGCCGATTACAACTCTGGGTTGGAACATACCTGTAGATTTGATGGGTAGACCCTGGGGAGGGCAGGGTTTGGGGTGCGGAGGGACCTCAGCAGGGTATAATGCTATAGAATCTACTGCCCAAAGCAGCCATTGTCTCCAGGAGAACTGATCTTGATCATCTGGACATCAGTTTTAATAGCTGGAGATCTCCAGGTGCCGCCTGGAGGTTGGCTTATGTTAATTTGGGGCTATGCAGTCACAGCTAAGGTAGAAAAGCACCTCCTCCTGTGCCACGTTTTCTGGGTTCCAAGGCTCTGGAAAGTAGTTCCAAAGCCGATTACATGGTTGCCAACTCTGGGTTGGGAAATACCTGTAGATTTGAGGGGTAGAGCCTGGGGAGGGCAGGATTTTGGGTGGGGAGGGACCTCAGCAGGGTATAATGCCATGGAATCTACTGCCCAAAGCAGCCATTGTCTCCAAGAGAACTGATCTGGGTCATCTAGATATCAGTTTTAATAGCTGAAGCCCTGACTGCTACGTCACATTGGCTGTCATACAGGAGCCATCTCAGCAGGATATAAGGACACAAAGTCCACCATTTTCTCCAGGGGAACTGATCTCTGCCATCTGGAAAGCAGTTGTAATTCTGAGTGATCTTTAGCCCTCACCTGGAGATTTGCAACCATGGTTTCCCTCAACAGACACTAAGGGGAAATTTATTTTACCTCAGAACATCAACAGCAAACTGTTTAGAATGTTAGAGGGAAAGGCCAGTGAAGCCACATATGCAAACGACCTCTGTGTTCCGAGGCAAAGGCGAATCAGGCCACATATGCAAATGACCTCTGTGTTCTGACTGGCTGTGGGGGGGAGAGGAACAGCAAACTGTTTAGAATGTTGGAGGCAGGACTCAGGCAAAGCAGCCAGTGGATAGGGAGACCCTCTGAATGACAGATTAGAGAGCGAACTGATTTTGGAGTGTGTTGGAATGTTCAGGGGAGTCCATGACCAAAATAGAATTATATATACCTGAGGATTCTTCATGTTTATTGATCACCAGGCTGTATTTCGGGGCCATTTTGCTCTTTATGTAGAGGCTGCCCTCAATTTGCCATCGAGATTCCCAGCATTTTCTCTCCCAGCCCACATGCCAGTGAACCACAAGTGTTCCCCCCTCCCACCAAAAAAGGCTTGACTCCAGAATTACTTCAGGGGCAGGAGAAGGAGAGATGTTATTCGGAAGCAGTATTTTTCAAGCAGGAGGTGGGTTGCCACTTCCTCGTCCCTTTGCAGAACATGCTGCCATGTCCTTCCAATGACATGTCATGCCACTCTAAACTTAAAAGCTGTTATCCAATCATTCTCGAATCACTTAGGGCCAAACCAGACATTACATGCAGCTCTGAGTGTCACTTTCCTCCATCTTATTTTTGTTAACCAAGAGCAGGCTCAGCAGACAGAAGGAGGGGAGGGGAACGGGGTGGGAGTTGCTTAACTCTTTTCCCTCTGATAATTTTAGAACTAAAATCTTTTTTTCCCACTGGACTGCCTTTTGATCTGCTGGGAAAAGACAGGAATACCATATATACATTTTTCTTGCAGATGGAAAAGCTGCTTGGGTAGGGTAGTTTTAAGATGCAAAATTACCGGGGAGGGGGGGGAGAGTTAAGCAGCCTTTCTCTGATTGCTCTTCCTCTTCTTAGACTGCCAGCTTGCGTTTGATTTATTTTTAAATTGAGGGAATTAAGAACTCGGTGTAGTCTGGACCTCCTTCTAGACCAGACTCATGAAGTTCAGTGAGGCTGCTCCATAAGAAGGCTGGAGAAAGGCAACAAAATGCCTTCATGATTGACATGCCTTGTTCGATTCATTAAAAAAAAATGGCACAAAATACATTACACCACTGTCAGGTAACACAGAAATGAACGTATTTTACTAATCTAAAGATGATGATGCTTGCTGAAATAAATGGAAGCGTGCTCAGGGTTAAATACAGAACAGCAACAAACACATGCCTAAGCAGGAAATGCTGTTTGTCTGTGGCCAATGGCTGTTTTAATAAAAGGCTCCAAAACCACTCGACCAATTTATACCAACAAGATGTCATTTGAAAGCCTATGGGGTACAGGCATACACATTAATTTTTTCTAAAAAGAGGTAGTTGTTTCAACACTAAAGTCTCCCAATTTCCCTATAAACTGCAGCCACCTGCCCCTGGGCTGCATATTTCTCTGCTGACATTAGAGCTCCCGAAGCCAATGGAGGGGCCATGATGCTTCTGTCTGCCCCAGCTTATAGTGACTGCTAGCATGCAATATGTAAACCGTTTCAAACCAGTTTAAATATTATTTTTTATTTTAAACTTGCAATTAGCAGCACACTTGCTTGAAAATAAAATTCAGTTGAAGCACAAGATAAAGACGGGTAGCCATGTTAGTCTGTCTGTAGCAGTAGAAAAGAGCAAGAAAAGAGCACCTTAAAGACTAACAAAAAGACTATGTGGCAGGGTATGAGCTTTTGTGAGTCACTGCTCTCACTTCTTCAGACACCAACTTGAAGTACATCACTGTGTTCCAGAGAATGCTTAGCTTGCTCCTTAGCTACCGAAAGTAAGGGATGCCATCTTGCCTGGGCTTTCAGTGGGGTGAATATAGGACTCACCAGGAATATCATGGTGTCCTAATTCTAATTGACACTCAAGCTCAGTCCACTCCTTTATTTTTCTGACACACACAATGAGCCTAGCATGTTTATCCTTTAGTTAGCATTCCATTTCCCTTGC
>NW_015177029.1:267354-269870 GCF_001447785.1 Gekko japonicus | reverse complement strand
CTGCAGAGACCTACAGCTTGACAATGCTTCTGCAAATCCAGGAACTATGTGTTACCACCGTGGAACCACATTACCACTTCAAGAAATTCTGCAGCCAATATAAAGGCATAGGCGTAAACTATGGGGGGTGGAGGGCTTGGGGGCCTGGCCCTTTCCCAAATTTTTCCAGGGAAGACTGAGCCTCCCCTGGCCAACCAGTGCCTGGCAATATTGAGTTTAAAACTTTCCTCTGGGCTCACTTTTTCCCTTCCAGGCTCACTTTCTTACAAACACTAATTGAGCTAGCAGGCTAGAAAATGGGATTGTTGAACACCTTCCTTCTCCCCCTCCTCTTCTCCCAGCATGGAGGTGTCAAATGCTAGTTTTTAGGAAGAGAGATCTCTGCCTTTACCTCAGTGTGGAAAAAGATTTGATAACATTCCTTGCCACAGGAAGAGAAGGTCTCTGGCAGATGGATCATTCAGGAGAGAAGACCTCTGATCTGAGGTCTAGGGAGGGTGACCATTTTTGTCTATCCAGCTGGCATAGAAAGCTGAAGAACACTTGATATTGTAAATAGTAAGATCTGCAAGGGTTTTCAGTTGTATCTTTGCACTCTCTAGATTAATAAATAAGGTTTTTGATATCCAGAACATATCAATCCTTGAATATGTTTGGTGTCTGTCAGAAAAGAAAGTATAGTCCTTAACCCTGGTTGGCTCCACCCACAGTCAGACTGCAAAGCCTCTGTTGGGCCCAACATACTTGCTTGGCTCCAATTTACATTTGGGGGAAAAGTGTGTCACTATTTTATTTTACTTGGGTCTATATGTCCTTGATTGAGAAAAGCAGGTTGCTTACCAGTAACTGGTGATCTTTGAGTGGTCATCTGTGCATTCACACCCATGGGATCTAGTGCGCACGCGCTGGATCGATCGGTGCTGTAGCAAGCTCTTTTAATGGATTTTCGCGCCCAGTCCCCCGGGCATGTGCAGGAACCCCACCATGCATGCCCAGAGGGGTGGGCGCAGACATCCCGCCAGTTCCTTCAAACTGCCGCAAATCAACCCCTATTAAAAATGTAGAAGCTAACAGCAGCAGGGAAGGAGGGCGGGTGGTGTGAATGCACAGATGACCACTCGAAGATCACCAGTTACTGGTAAGCAACCTGCTTATCTTTGACGTGGTCTCTGTGCTTCACACCCATGGGAGATTAGCGAGCAGTAGCCCACCTGGAGGAGGGTGCTGCCAGGTCTTTTACCGCGTAGCCAAAGACAGAATTTGACGTCCCATGTTGGTATTGGTGTTCGTACGGACGTCTAGGGTGTAGTGCCTAATGAAGGTGTTAGGCGTGGCCCACGTAGCGGCTTTGCAAATGTCTGTCAGCGGCACTCCCTGGGGGAAGGCAGTGGAAGTCGCGACAGCCCTGGTAGAATGAGCCCTGATAGGGCCAGGCAATGGCTGTTTGGCAATCTGGTAACACAGACGGATGAGACCCACAATCCACTTTGACAGGCGCTGGGCCGTGATGTGCGTGCCCAGATGTGCCGAAGTGTACAAGACGAAAAGTTGTGAATCCCACCTAGTTGGGTGTGTTCTATTGAGATAGAACAGGAGAGCTCGCTTCATGTCCAAGGTGTGTAATAATCTGTCCTCCGCTGATGTTGGATTTGGGAAGAAGTCAGGGAGCAAGACCTCCGCCTGCAGGTGGAACTCTGACACCACCTTCGGCAGGAAGGAGATGTCTGGGACGAGGCGGACTCCATCTGGCAGAAACGACAGGTAAGGTGTATCATGTCGGAAAGCCAATATTTCTCCAACTCGCCTTGCCGATGTGATAGCAATTTAAAAGTCCGTTTTCCATGCGAGGAGTTTGAGGTCACATGTAGCAAGGGGCTCAAAGGGCTTCCTCGTGAGCTGGCGTAGCACTAGAGGAAGGTCCCAGGGAGCGACTGGAGTTTTAACAAGAGGATAGAGGTGTAACAAACCTTTTAAAAATCGTTTGGAAATCGGATGTGAAAACAAAGTGCATCCGTCAACTGGAACATGGTAGGCCAAATAAACTCTTAATGATGAATGGGAAAGTCCCAAGTCAGCTAAGGAGAGGAGGAATCAGAAAACTCTTTCAAGACCCACTGAGGTGGCTTGAGGGGCGTAATCACCAAGGGAAGAACAGAACCTCGCCATTTATAATCGTAAGACCTCCGCGTAGAAGGTTTCCTGGAATTCAAGAGGACGTTCACTACGCGGGAGGAGAAGCCGGTGATGTTATATGCCATGCTGTCAGTTTCAATTGCGGTATGTTGTGATGTAGGACGGGGGAGTCGGAGAGAAGGAGGAGGTCCTGAGCCGGAGGGAAATGATGGCATATCCCCTGTGATAACTCCAGGACCGTGGAAAACCAAGGTTGTCTCGGCCACTATGGGGTTATTAAGATACAGTCCGTGGCATCTTTGAGAATTTTGCAGACCACTCTCAGAAGCAGAGGTAAGGGGGGGGGAACAGGTAAAGAAGTCCCGAGGACCAAGGGTAAAGGA
>NW_015177029.1:244055-267211 GCF_001447785.1 Gekko japonicus | reverse complement strand
GTATGTTGGGTTCATCCCCCACTCATGAAGGCTGAGTCCCGGTCGACTTAGATGGTCTGCCTGCACGTTCATGTGTCCTGGAATGTGAGTGGCCACGAACAATATGTTGTTGGCAATGCATAAGTCCCACAACTGGATTGCAAGGTTGCATAGGCGTAGGGAAACAGTGCCTCTCTGTCTGTTGACGTAGGAAAGCGCTGTGGTGTTGTCCGTCAGGACCATGACACATTTCCCCTTGATTAAAGGGAGGAAACTGGTAACAGTGTGTTGTATAGCCAGGAGCTCTAGGAAGTTTATGTGTCGCTTCCTCATCTGGGTGTTCCACTTGTCTCCAACAGAAAGGCCCATGGAGTGTGCACCCCATCCCGTAAGGGAAGCGTCTGTCATAATGGTGACGGAGGGTGGAATGGTGCTCCCAGAAGGATATTTGAAGGCACAGTCCACCAAAGTAAAGAGTCCTGTATGCTGGGGAAAAGGGATAGGACGACAGTGTGTGCGTTTTTCGACTGGTCGCAGTTGTGGATGAACCAGAGTTGTAACGGACGCATTTTGAGTCTGGTGAAGACGAGAACTGACGTAGTTACAGCCATCAGGCCTAACAGCCTTTGGATTTGGAAGGCAGTGACAGAGGGTTGGGTGCGGATGACAGTGGCTAGGGAAATGATATCTGCTGCACTGTCTTGTGGCAGGTAAGTCATGCATGTTGTTGAATCCAGTATTGCGCCGATGTATTGTATTCTCTGGACCGGATACAAGTGAGACTTTTGTTGATTGACTTGTAGGCCCAGGTTGTCCAGTAGAGACAGGGTCTGTGTGATGTTTGAGACCAGGGCATTTTTAGACAGCGCTACCAGAAGCCACTCATCTATATACGGGTAGATGAAAACTCCCCGGAGACGGAGGAAAGCTGCAACCACAATCATAGTCTTTGTGAAGACCCTTGGGGTGCTGGATAGGCCTAATGGAAGGGCCGTATACTGGTAATGCTGTTGACCAATCGCAAAGCGTAGGTATTGGCGGTGGAAGGGGTGGATAGTAAGGTGGAAATATGTGTCTTGGAGGTCGAGGGTGGCCATCCAGACATGTCTCCGAAGCAATGGCATGATCTGTTGTAGGGTACCTGTTCAATGGCTCCCTTCTGCAGAAGGACGGACACCTCCTCGAGGAGAGGTGGGGAACGGAGCGTGGAGACGACGACTGGAGTATTGGGGTTCTGGTGGAATTGAATATTGTAGCCTTGGGTTAAGATGGACAGCACCCACTCGTCCGAGGTGATGAGATGCCAGGAGTGAAGAAAGGGAAAGCGACAGGTAGGAGCTGACTCGGTGACAGGGAAGTCAAAAACCCTGCTTGGAGGGTTTGGAATGTTTGGTGCGGGAAGCTTGCTGCCCTGAACCGAATTTTGGTTTCTGAAAAGCGGGTGTTTGGTCTCCCGAAGACGCTCGTGGTCTCCATCGTGTATCTGGAGAGTGATGAGTTGGTGTACGCCTCTGCCAGGACCTCGACCAGGTGCGAGGATGGTATTGTTGTTTTGCAGAGGATGAGACTCCTAGAGCTCGAGAAGCTTTTATGCTTTTATCTAACTCTTGTAGAGTAGAATCAGTGGTAGCGTTGAAAAGCCCCAGGCCATCGAAAGGGAGATCTTCCACATAAGATCTAGTATCTATCGGTAGGTTAGTGATGTGGAGCCAAGAATGTCTTCTGAGAGCTATTGCAGAGGCCATCGTTCTAGAAGACGCCTCGAGGACATGTTTAGTAGTGTTGAGCTGTTGTTTTGCCAACACCATGCCTTCTTTTTGTATGACTCTGGCTGCTTGAAGTTTATCGTCTGGGAGGTGGCTGAGTAGTTCTGAGAACCTTTCCCAGAGAGTGTATTGATACCTGTTCATACAGGCTAGGTAGTTAGTCACCTTGACTCCCAATGCTCCCGTGGAGTAAAAGCGCCTGCCAAAGGCATCTAATTTCTTTCCTTCCTTGTCAGAAGGTGCGGAATGCGTCCTCTTGGATTTGGAGGAAGATGTAATTGCCATAGAGTTTGGCTGAGGGTGTGAGAATAGGAATTCGGCATCTGCCTCTTGTACCCTGTACATATGGTCCAGTCGCACTTTTCAGCAGAGAAGAGGGAAGGCTTTAATACGTCTCAGCTTGTGTAGAAGGGAATGAGTGGGCACAATCAGTCCTTTCAACTCCTTACTCAATCCATGATATGTCCCCTGTTAAAAATTAGTTTCTGGTTAAGGCCCTGGACATCGGAACCTGATGGTTGTGGTCTGATATTTAATCTGATCAAACCTCTTGTTGGTTACCATTTTTATTCAGCCTTCAAGAATGCTGATTCTCTGGCACTGCTCTACAGATGGTTGCAGTCTAAAAATGTTTTCAAGAGATGCCTAAGTACATGGGGGTTTTCTTGCTCATATACGAAGCTGAAACCCAGCTGTCTGAAAAAGGCCAGAACAGCCCTTAAGCAGCTTGACATTGTCCCTCGAAAAGCAGCATTCTGATAAAACACAGCTTTAAATTGGCAGTGGTATATAAATGCTCCTATCTGTAGAGTTTGGGGGGGTTGTAACAAAGGGGAATAGTTCTCCCTCCCCCCTTATGATCATGGAGTGCGATCCAGAGAAACGTAGACTTAAAACCCACTGCAGTCAGTGAGATTTATGAAGAGAGTCATGCATTATTTCCTATTGATTTCAATGGGACTTGGGTGCACATCACTTGCTCCAGATTGCTACCACGGTTTTCAAATTAAAAAAAGGCCCATTGGGTATCTTCTACTCCCTCTTTTATGAAATGACTTACAGGCTCACATAATGAAAATTTCTGAGCAAAAGGGCAAATTCTGGCCATGAGCCAGCCAAAGTTAACCACTTTTAGTCCCATTGATTTCCATGGGATTGAATTTACAAGTTCTTCACTTTGATTGGCTCATGCCCAAAACCTGCTTTTTTTGCTCTGAATTTTCATTATGAGAGTCTGTTTCATAAAAGAGAGTAGCACATAACCCATGGGCTTTTTTTAATTTAAAAAAGCAAGATAGGATCCTGCCAACTTTGGCTGGATGTTGCCATTTACTTTTAGTCTTCTTTGTAATATAATATCTTCCAGAGGAATATACTGGTTATCTAACTTCTAACCACATTTCAAGGTGGAGGAGCTATGTGGTTCATAATTGAAAAGTTTACTAAGCAATCCTTTGGATATCGTTTTGTCTACAAAAAATATAGCTATCGTAGATTTATTTAGCCCATCATGAACAAAGAGTATAAGACTTACTATTTTCTCTTATTGTATCATCTACACTATGAATTTTACAATAGTTGCAACCCATGAAGACTCATGGGGGGAAATGGGGAGACTGGGCTCCCAAGGAACCTGTGTTTAGAGTCTAGTTAAGGTTGGCAACTACCAGATAAGGCCTGGAGATCTCCAAGAATTATAACTGATCTCCAGCCTATATAGATCAGTTCCCCTGGAGAGAATGGCTGATTTGGAGGGTGAACTCTATGGCTTTATACCTTGTTGAGGCCCCTCCCCTCCCTAAACCCCAACCTCCTAAGGTTCCACCCCCAAAATCACTAGGCATTTTCCAACATAGAGCTGGCAACCCTAAACCCAGTTCCCCCCAGTTATTTATTTATATGTTTCTATTTGTATCCTGCCTTGCCGGACACGCTGGCTCAAGGCGGCTAACAGGATTAAAATATCATAGAACAATACAGAGTTAAAAGAGTTAACAATACAATACAAAATTAAACAACATCAATTTACAGATAAAAAAGAAAAGCTAATGATGGCGGTATTCCAGATCAACCCAATGATATAGACAGCACCCAGCAGGGTCAGATGATGGCGGTATTCTAAATCAGCCCAATGGTAGAAATAGCATCCAACAGGGTCTCAGGCCAGAAGATGTTCTAGGGCACATTCGTCAGTGGCGGCTCCTAATCGAAAGCCTGGTGGAAGAGCTCCGTTTTACAGGCCCTGCGGAACTGTAAAAGGTCCCACAGGGCCCTGATGTCCTCCGGTAGCTCATTCCACCAGTGTGGAGCCACCACTGAGAAAGCCCTAGATCTGGTAATAGTCAGCCTGGCTTCTTTCGGACCAGGGAGAGTCAGGCGATGTTATGACCCTGACCTCAGTGCTCTCTGGGGCACATATGGGGAAAGGTGGTCCCTCAAGTAGGCAGACCCCTGAGTCCATATAGGGCTGAAAAGGTTAGAACCAGCACCTTGAACCGAACCCGGTATGCTATAGGCAGCCAGTGCAATGTCCTCAGCATAGGCTGGATATGGTCTCATGTAGAGAGACCCATCAACAGCCTGGCCACGGCATTCTGCACTAGCTGCAGCTTCCAGATCTGAAACAAGGGCAGCCCCATGTAGAGAGTGTTGCAGTAGTCTAACCTCGAGATGACCATTGCGTGGATCACTGTTGCTAAGTTATTGCATTTGTCATGCCTGCCCCCGACCCAACACCTGGGAGCTCTGAAACTGAGGACTCCATGCCTTTAACATCATCAGAGGCACAAGAGTCCTTGCCAAACCTAAGTGCCGGAGAGGATGAATACCAAACCCCAGGACAGCTTGCACCTGAAGCCGATCAGGCAGTGCCTGGCCCCAGCAGCATGCCATCCGATTCTCTGCCACCTGTCGACCGGCTGAGGAATCAGAGACTTGGCAACCAGACGCAAGGAGGCACGCTTGCGCGGTTAGAGAACAATGAGCCCAGAGTTCTAACAGGATCAAGGACTTCACGAGGCAGTGCTAATGAGTTAACGACCCAGCACACTATTTGAACAGGTAGCTGACTGCTGGCAAATCATGCTGGTGTCAGCAAGCTGCCATTGAGTGTTCTGGTTCCCCGAGTGTGTTCCCTTCCCCCCCTTGCCTTCTCTGTTGTGTTCTTCACATTCTTGTTTTCTTAGGTGCCTGTAACAGCTCAAGGCTACCCAGCTGGAGTGGGAAGACGAAGCCCTGTTATCTGCTCCCTTGTTAGTGGTATCTTTTGCCTGTGAACCAAGGGCCTGTTTTGAGAAAGGCAAACCGTTACATTCCCATGCAATTACCTGTCAGTGCCTTCCTTATTCGCGCCGGCGGGAAAGGGATCTATTGGTTATAGTTTGGTTCAAAGTTCCTTTATTATGTTACCCTCTGGGGTCTGTGCCCATTCCTAACAATTCTAGTGTTCCTGTTTCTTTCAAACGCTTTGGAATAAATTTTGCTTTAACCTTTAAACGTGGATTTATTTTGGAGACTTTGGAGATTCAACAGCTGGCAAACTAGTCCTTCGGACCAGAAGCTCTGCACCTCTGATGCTGTTCCTGAGATCCTGTACTGACTGACTTCCCGGTTCCTGAATCCAGTCCACGTTTTGATGACTCTCTGGCTCTTGATCCTCGGCTCTGCACCCTGACATTCGACGCTTGCTTCTCTGGACTCTTACCCTTGGTAACGCTCTGACTACGGCTTGGCTTTGTGTACCGGGACGCTGGCTCTGCTTGTCTTTGATCTCTCTGGCTTTGACTCTCAGACTGAACAGTAAACTCTCCCTCTCTGCCCAGCCCCCTGGCTCTGTCATGACAGCGTTCGAAGAAGGGAACCAACTGCCTAATCAGCCATAGATGATAGAAGGCCGCCTTGGCAGTGGCTGCTACCTGGGCCTCCATTGTTAAGGAGGCATCCAGGAGCACTCCCAAGCTCCTAACCCTCGGTGCTGGCACCAGTGGCACCCCACCAAAGGTCGGTAGTGGGATACCTATCCCCGACCCACTCCGACTCAAGCACAGGACTTCTGTCTTAATTGGATTCAATTTCAATCGACTCAGTCTAAGTCAGTCCGCCACGTCCTGAAGCGCCTACCCTACAATAGATATAGCTGGGTGTCATCAGCGTACTGGTGACAACCTAGCCTATGCCTCTGGGCAATCTGGGTGAGGGCGCGCATGTAGATGTTAAACAACATTGGGGATAACACCGCCCCTTGAGGCACCCCGCAAATCAATGGGTGTCTCTGGGACGTGTGATCCCCTAATGCCACCCTCTGTCCCTGACCTTGGAGAAAGGAAACAAGCCATTGCAAGGCAAGCCCTTGAATTCCAGTGTCGGCGAGGCAGTGGATCAGTAACTGGTGGTTGACAGTGTCAAACGCCACCGACAGATCCAACAACACCAGTACCGCTGTGCCGCCTCAATCCAGATGCCTTCAGAGGTCATCTGTGAGGGCGAACAGTGCCGTCTCTGTCCCATGATGAGGCCGGAAGCCGGACTGGAACGGGTCCAGCATAGAAGTGAAATCCATAAAGCTCTGCAACTGAATTGCTGCCGCTGTCTCCAATACTTTGTCCAAATAGGGCAAGTTGGAGACCGGCCGATAGTTGGCCAATTTAGCTGGATCCAGTGATGGTTTTTTCAAGAGAGGGCAGACCATTGCTTCCTTGAGTGCCCTCAGGAACAGCCCCTCATCAAAGGACTTGTTGATAAAATCCCTGAGGGCACCTCGCAACTCCTCACAACCAGCTTTTATGAGCCATGAAGGGCACGGGTCAAGGCTGCATGTGGTTGGGCATACCGTTGAGAGCAATCTGTCAGCTTCCTCAAGACTGAGTGGACTGAAAAAATCCAGGGCAAAACCAGAAGACATGCATGGAGCCTTGAGTTTGCTCATTGTCTCAACTGTGGCCGGGAGATTGCGGTGGAACAGCAGGACTTTATCTGTGAAATAGCTTGCAAAAGCCTCACAGCCAATATCCAATTCCCTAGCATTTAGCCTGCCCTGTGGCAGCTCTGTTAATGACTGAATAGTTCTAAATAATTGTGCCGGCTATGAGCTATCAGATGCAACCGTGGCCACGTAGAAATGTCTCTTCACGGCTTTGACTGCCATCTCATAGGATCTCATAAATGTCCTATAGGATGCTTCGTCGCGTTGAGGCTTCGTCGCGGGCACACTGCCACCATCTCTCTAGTCGTCTGAGCCCTCATTTCATTTGCCACAGCTCCTCAGTAAACCAAGGGGCCTGCTTAGAGCGAGGGTGCAGAGGGTGTCGGGGGGCGATCTCTTCGATGGCTGCCGAGAGCCGGCCATGCCAGTCCTCAACAAGCTCATCTAACAAGCCGCCAGGGGGCATGGGATCTCGCAGAGCTGTCTGAAACCACTGAGGGTCCATTTGGCTCTGCGGATGAGCCAACTTACGCTCGCTGCCTAAACGGGGTCAGAGTGACACATTCACGCAGGCCTTCAGGGCATGGTGGTCCAACCATGGCACCGCCGAGGCAGTGATCCAGTCCACTGTAACCCCTGCCATGAAGATGAAGTCGAGCGTATGCCTGGCCTGGTGAGTGGGGGCCATTACATACTGGGTGAGTCCTAGTGCCGCCATGGATGACATCAGGTCCATCGCTGGAGCAGAGGCCACATCGTCGGCATGGACATTGAAGTCACCCAAGACTATCAGCCTAGGGTACTCCAATGCCCAGCCAGACACGGCCTTGACCAGAGATGGCAGGCTAACGGATGATGTGTTAGGCGGCCAGTACACGAACAAAATAGCCAAACTCTCTCTAGTTTCCTACACCATACCCGAGCACTTGATGCCCGCAAGCTTCAATGGTGGCAGCGCCCTGTAGGAGTAAGCCTCCCAAGTGAACAGCACCACTCCTCCCCCCACCCCTCAGTCCTTGATTGGTGAAGGACCACAAACCCAGGTGGAGCCAACTGGGAGAGAGCTACTGTCTCCCCGTCTCGCACCCAGGTCTTGGTCCTTTTGGTGGCAAAGGGATAGGTCTCCTTTTGATATCAAAAAGGTCCTTTTACAGCAAACTGTTAAGTGGGAGGACCAGTCATCTTCCTCAGCGAGTGGCTCTTTATATTGGCCCATCAAAAGTCAGCTCAGCTATGCTCACTCCCTCCTTAGTCAACGTAATCCACCCCTGGCCTGACCAAAGACAACAATTATGCACTGCTTTCCTTCACTGCAGGGGATATTCCCTGGTGGTATAAGGGAACTATGCACGCTTACTTGGGTTTCTGAGATATGAGATCTGGAAGGAGACTGGTGTCATTCTGGACCCCTCTCCTACCGTGCTTTCCCCCTATATCCCCTAGGATAGAGCCACATAGAGAATCTACTCTACAAATAGGTGGTTTTCCCCTTGACAGTATTTTTATGTAGGTCTTCCATAAGGCTCTCAATAATCAGGAGGGAGGCAGCATGGGAGGCAAAGATGAGGGAAAACAGGAAGCAGAAAGTAAGAAGTAGCTTGGGCATAGGAAGAAGGAAGAGGTCCATCCATCCGGGGCTACTAGCCATGGTGAATGAAGGGAGCTGTCATACAGAGACAAGAAACCTCTGAACACTGGTGCTGGGAGGCAGCAGCAGGGGAGGAGCTTGGCCTCCATGCCCTGTTTGTTTGATCCTCCAGGGCAACGAGGTTGGCTAGATAGACCACTAGTTTAATCCTGGTAGCTCTACTTATGTTCCTAAGTGGATGCAGTAAAACTAGGGAAGGGATAAGATTCCCTGTATCGAGGTCAGCCCTGCAAAATATGAAACGGTGACTTGGGTTTTAGTTCTGTAATTTTTACTTAGACAAATTGTCGAAAAAACTAGAGACGTGCCTGCTCAGGCAACTCAGTTCCAACAAACGGCCCCCGTCACCACACCTGGTAAGCTTTTCTGGTTGAGTCCGTGTGACGGGGCCTAGCAGGAGTGGGCTACGGCTCTTCTTTGTGTCCCTGGGCTGGTGAGCATCGCCCTGGGGGAACGGGCCGGGAGGCCAAGTGCCTCTGACCCCGGACACTCTATCTATCTGTCGTTATAATATTGTTCAGGAAATGATTAAGGGTTCAGGAAATTAGAAACAATATTTAAAGTATGACATGGGAAAACGGTAAAATGTAAGATCTATATACATTTTTAAATCTGTCATGTACCCTGTCATGTCCAAAATACAAACATTAAACAACAGTGAAATTACAGGGTTGAAGAATACAGAGAATACATGCATGACAAAGAAAAACTGTACCAGTTTATATGAACCTGATGTTGAAGGAGGTTATGTTTTCCTATTTTGGGGGCCACAGACAGTTCAAAAGCTGGTTGACTCATGTTACTATGGTGACCTATGTTATAGCATAATAGTGTGAGTTGTATGGTACAAGGGTACAATGTGCCACCTCCTATTACCCAAACTGTCAAATTAATTAGCAAAGCCCCGATCCATGTTTCATTATGATCTGTGGGCTTTTGCACTGATGATAGGCCTTTGTGGCAAGCATGATACACAGTTTTTTTTTTTAAATTAATGTCAGAAGAAGGACTTAAATTGAATCAAGGATCAGTCAAGGGTTTGATGGTATGAAGGTCTGACTATCAGAAGCTGTGGCTGGCTGCATCAGGTGCTACAAAATCACTGCAAACAATAAGAAGATGAGTCTGATACTTGACAAAGGGCTGTTCTTTGATATCAGATTTGGAAAGAGCTCTTAGAACCCTGGGTTCAAATCCCAGATTTGCCAGAGATTCGTTCTGAGGATACTCCAGTGTTATTTCTCCTTCTCCCACCTTGGTGCACACTGTAAAGGGAATGGGGGTCTCACTCCTCACACAAACAGTATCTTAACAAAAGGGTGAAATTATAGAACAGCCCTATACCAGGTGTGTGACTGAAGCTTCCAATTAGCTCCATTGTCAACAGGGCAGAAACGTGCGTTTTCCTAATTTTTGAAAAAATGTCCAATACTTCCTTAACATTTTGTTGTTGTTGTTGCAGGAGTCTCAAATACAAGACCACACAGTTACTTGATGCCTATCAATCACAAAACTCAGGAGCAGGATCTAGAGGTGTTTCCTCTCCTGACATACAGCAGCAGATGGGTAGATGACATCGACACTGCTATTTCACAGGCAGTCATTCCTATCGTTAATCTAGTTACCTATTACAATTTTTTTTTGCCTAACCAATGGTCTGCAGAACTGTTCCTGAGAGGGCAGACATGTCACAGTCATCTTTGAAGAAAGGATTCGTCAGCCTAAAAATACCATGCTCAGATGCCGATTTCAGAAATGCCATTGAGAGATTGACTTTAAAATTAGATGTCACCATCTCCTCAAAGCTAAATTACTTTTCTTATTCATGCTGGGGTGATATTAGAGCCTGACATCCCTTTTGTGTATCCCCTCCCCCTTTTGAACTATTAGCAGCTAAAAGTGGAAAGCAGGAATTTAAGTCCTCGGAAAAAATATATTAACACAATAGCCTGGTGCACAGTAAATAAATGTTTGTCTTGCATTTCCTCTTGTAACACCTTTCAGAAATAGAAGGTGTAAAACATTTAAAGACTGTTTTACAGTTTTGAGTGGTGCAAACCAACTCCTTAATAGGAAAGAGCTGGCAGCTGCGTTGAATAAGTTCATGGCCAAGCAGGGATTCGAAGGACCTTCAGCCAACCACTCTCTCTCAGCCTAATCCACCTCGCAAGGTTGTTGTGAAGATAAAATGGATAACCTCAAGTATGCTAAGCATCTTGAAGGAAGGGCAGGATAAAAAAGCGAGATATACTTACATTAACAAAATTATTTACATTTATATTATTTTGGCTGTGTCTACAATTATCTTGGGTAGCTCAAAATGGAAAATGAAAGCACCAGCAAAATGAAACAAGTAACTAAAAACAGCCATGAACACAAGCACCAAAACAATGCCTCATCTGGGAAACTCATGCCATGAAGCTTGCTAAGTATTTTGCCCCCTACTATTTCCCTAGTTATAATGATCTCCCTGGACACCTTTAAGCTTCAGAAAGGAACAAACAAGAGATACCCACATGGTGCCTGTCTCCCCTCCCCTGCCGCTGCCAGGGCTTAAAACAGCTAGGCATGAGGTTCAAGCAGAGAAAAGGCACAGGGGAAAGGGGGGGGGGGGAGAAAGCCTTCCTCAAAACCAAGCACACACCTTAAAGCCAAATGATGGTCTTCTCTATACAGCAGTATACAGATATTATGAGCCCAATCTCCATAAGCAGCAAACAAAAATCTGACCGAGTCCAAATAAATCACAAAGAAATGTAGGTAAAAGGGAGCAACCTGTCTGCCCCGCATGGTCCTAAGCTATTTAATGGTTTTAAATGTAAGAACCAGCACTTTGGATTGTGCTTGGAAGCAAACTGGCAATCATCAAACTACTTTTAGAATAGGAGAAGTGATATATTCCCTCTATAACCATCCCAATGATAATCTGGCAGCTACATTTTGTGACATCTGAAGCTTCCAAACAGTCTTTCAAGCGCAGCCCTATGTACTGCACATCACAATAATCAAACAGGCTTATTACCTGTTGAACAAGGGACCAGCATTCCTAATAAAAACTATAATTTGCCCATTGGAAAAGGATTTTGAAATGAACAATTTTCTCTCCCAAAACAGTTTAACTGTCTGCCATTATTGCCTTGATGTATCTACTGGTTTTAAATAGATATTTGTGCAAAGGGGTTTTTTAAAATGGAATTATTTTATGTACATTGGCCCCGGTCACACAGGCAGGAAACTGCGGGGGAGAAGCGTGGCTGTTTGCCCTGGGGCAAACTACTGCGCAGTTACTCGATCAGACCTCCCGTGGAGGTCCTGTGGAGGTACCGTGGAGGTTCCATGGCAAGGGAGAGGTGCTGATCACAGGACAAGCCGGCGCGCAACGAAGAAGCGCGCGCCGCGGCAAACTGTTTTGTTTTTGTGTGTACACGACAAATGCGCATGCTCCGTTGGGTGCGTGTGCGCATCCACAGAGACGTGGACAAAAAAACCCCACCTTATTTGCAAGGGGACATGGGCGGGCGCCGGATGCCACCGGAAACGCGATCAGACGCCCGCTCTTGCCCCACAGTTTCTGGAAACTAGTACCTCCGAGGTACTAGTTTTTTGCCACGCAGTTTCAGCTGGAAGCCTCGGTTGTGCCACGGGAGTGCTACGCTTCCCAGATGTGCTGGTGAGATCGCGCCCGGAAACTCCGCCTGTTTTCCGTCTCACTTGTGTGGCTTCTGTTCCGTGTGACCGCAGCCATTGTTGTGTGTGGTGTAGTGGTTAAGAGTGTCAGACTAGTATCTGGTAGACCTGGGTTCGAATCCCTACTCATGCTGTGGAAGCTCACTGGGTGACCTTGGGCCAGTCACAGACTCTCAGCCTAACCTACCTCACAGGGTTGTTGTGGGGATAAAATGGAGGAGAGGAGAATGATGTAAGCTGCTTTGGTTCCCCAAAGGGAAGAAAGGCAGGATATAAATGAATTAATACATAAAATCAATTTCAGGTGCCCTTGGAAAAAGAGAAAAAATCATCAACATTAAAAACTAACTATATACCAGCTTGCAAGATGTGTAAAGCAAAATCCTGAAGGTTTTCTTTTTCCATATTCTGAAAGAGATTATTGTAAGAAGAGTTTACTGCCATTGTCCTGTGTAGTTAGTCCAGACCTATGGACTGTCTAGCTTTGGGTGTGTTTTCCATCTGGTTTCTATTATACATCTTTTTGCTGCAATTCAATTTTGTCTACTTTCAAACCTCCCATTTAAATAAAATAAAATAAACCAAGAAATTTGGGGGTTTATTTATTCACTTTAGCCTTATTCCGATCTCAGTTTCATTTTTCATTTTTCAGCCTCCTGCCTCTCTCTTCTCACACCATGCTGAGACATCAGATGACAGAAAATATCAGCTTTGCAAAACCAGGATGTGAACCACTGACCTTTCAGTAAGGGAGTTAAGGATGCTAACTAGTCTTAGGTTGAAAAACGAAATGCCTCAGTTACACAGCTCCTCACAGACTCTTTTCTCTCTGTCCTTTAGCACAAGATTCATTCCTTGTTTTGGGGATTCACAACTTGATTGGTGGCTGGGCTGGGCAATCTACCACCTGACAAAAACTTTTGTACAGTATAATCCCCGGGACATCCAAATGGCACCAATTAATACACAACATCAAGGTGACCTGTTCTACATATACAATGTTTGTGTGACATTTAATGAGAGCCGTGAGAACGCAGTTCATGCTTTTGATGGAGATAATGGGAAGTAATGTTGTTGCTCTGATGCGGCAAGCCAAAGAACACATAAGTATGCACCCCAGGGCTGTGTCTTGGGGAACCCTTTCTACATCAATTTGCACCTTAGCAAAGCTACAGAATCTCTGCATTTCCTGGATAATTTTATGAGTGGATTGTTTTGATTGGCATGTTTTTATTGCTTTTGCTTTTGTTTGTTTTTACTGTATAACAAATTTAGAGTCCAGTGGCACCTTTAAGACCAACAAAGGTTCATTCAAGGTATGAGCTTTCATGTGCAAGGCACACTTTTCCAAGGTATCTTAAAAAAGACTGCCTTGCACACGAAAGCTCCTACCTTGAATGAACCTTTGTTGGTCTTCAAGGTGCCGACTGGACTCTAAATTTGTCCTACTGCTTCAGTCCAACACGGCTGACCACCTGGATCTGTGTTTTTACTGTTTTACTGCAGTTTGCTTAGTTGCTTTACTGTTTCTGTTGTGAGCCACCTTGACCTCACGACTAAAATAAAACTAATGTCAGCTTTCTTACATCCTGGTCCTTTACGTTTACACAGAAGTAATCCCTCTAAGAGAGCTCACTCCCAAGTAAGTGGGCCTAAGAATGCTGCCAAGCTCCTGGTTACAGATCAGTATATCTTTTTGGAACGAAATGTGCATTGCTAATTTGAAAGAAGAGGCTAAAACGAGACGTTCCTTCCTTCCTCTCCTTCCCTGCCCCTCCATCCAGCTGCTGGGAGTTCCACTTGGTGGGAACAGAAGATGGGCAAAGGGACAGAGAGAAAGAGAAACTGGACGGTGCTGTTATTTATGTCACATGGCGTCTTCTGGTGCAGTAGACTAAACAGCTTTAAAGTTCAAGGCTAATTCAAAGTGGATATTAGAAGCACAAAGTCTTAAAACATTTGCACCAAACTAAGGGGATTACACTTTTATCTTCCACTTAGAAAAGCCATTGGTTTATTTTATTTTATTTAAATTGGGTCTTCAAATGTGCATGTCTGGGGTCCCGTCTGCTTGGTTGCCTATTGTCAAAAGGTAAAATGTCTTATGGTGTTGAGAAAAGGATTTGCATAAATTGCTTTCACCTGCTGGCCATCCCAGGTTAATGAAAGTGAAGGGGGCAGGGAGGGGAGAAGGATCCCAGCAGCTTTGTAAAACTAATCTATCGTAACTCTTTCAGCGCCATAGATTAATCACCGGCTTGAATGTGTAGAATCTCGAAACATCAAAACCAAAAGAGGCCTCACTACTCATCTCACCGGGAGAAAAGATTGGTCAAAAAGCCTTTGGAGCTTGTGGGTTTCCTTTAACCAGATGTTCCTTATGGCCTAGCATTAATGAGAGACACCTCTAATAAGGCAAACATCTGTCCAATGTTATTTGCACTTGGTGGCTCTGGTGTGACTGAAGCAGGGGTAAGGAATGGTGATGGAGCAAAACAAACAGGTTCACATGATGCTTCCACACATGGTCTAGATTTCTTAGATAATGTCAGGGCTATTTTTGGGCAGGAACGTGCAGGAACGGAGTTCCGGCTGGCTCCTGAGTTGGCCACACCCAGCAGGAACTCATTAGCACAATAGGCCACACCCAACAGCAGAAACTCATTAGGACTGGCTACATTAGGGGTGTGTGGCCTAACATGCAAAGGAGTTCCTGCTATAAAAAAGCCCTCCGTTTTGGCAACAAACAAGGTAAACAGAATAAGAAGCAAAAGGTGAGTGTGTCTGGATGACCACACTTCTGCGAACATGGGGTGTGTGGCCTAATATGCTAATGCTCTGTGCTGTCAGGGGTGTGTCCTAATAAGCAAATAAATTTCTGCTGTTGGGTGTGGCCTATTATGCTAATGAGTTCCTGCTGGGCTTTTTCTACAAAGAAAGCCCTGGATAATGTCATGTTTAGAACTGCTAGGCTACAAGCCAGAGATGCTCAGTTTACCTTAAGGTTTCCCGAGGAAGCAGGAGGCCCCAACAGCCATAGCTTTCCACCCTTCCTAGCGTCCACTCTGCCTGCTATGTGGCATATCTAGTATGGTGTAGTGGCTAGAGGGGCAGACTAGGATCTAGGAGGCACAGGTTCAAATCCCCACTCTGCCATGAAAACCCACTGGGTGACCTCGGGCCAGTCAAACCCATAGCCTAACCTACCTCATAGGGTTGCTAGGGTGAGGATGAAATGGAGGAGCGGAGAATGGTGTGAGCCACTTTGGGTCCCCATTGGGGAGAAAGGTGGGGTATAAATGAAGAAAATAAACATCTGAAATCTGCTCACTGCAGCAGACCTTGAACCGGGTGGCCCAGGCAAGCCCAGTCTTGTCAGATCTTGGAAGCTAAGCAGGGTCAGCCCTGGTTAGTACTTGGATGGGAGACCACCAAAGGCATTCAGGGTTGCTACCCAGAGCCAGGTAATGGCAAACCACCTCTGTTCATCCGGTGCCTTGAAACCCTACAGCAGAGGTGTCAAACTCATTTGTTACAAGGGGCTGGATATGACATAAATGTCACATTGTTGGGCCGGGTCATGTGTGCCCTAAAATCTAATGCCAGGGACAGTAGATATGAACTTTATAAAGGACGCAGGCAAACCCAATTGACGATATTATTTTTTACTTAAAATACAAACATGGTTCACTGTTACAGTATTTCCTTATAGTTAACTCCTTGATGCCTGCCCTCTCACTTCCACTGCCTGTTAGGCATTAGTACTGGGACAGTATACAGGGACATAATGCAGAGTCTCAGTCATCTGGCAATAAAGGGAATGACCAGTTGCTTGCCTGTACGGGCCGGTTCTGGCCGCGGGCCGTATATTTGACACCCCTGCCCTACAGGGTTACCATTGGTTGGTTCTGACTTGATGATACGTTCCACCACCACCACTACAGCAGGCAGGAAAGGGGGCAGCAAGGAGAAACCAACAGCTAGGGCTGTTTTCTCTTTGTTAATCACTCACTCTCTGTCCGTCCGTCCGTCTGTCTGTCTGTCTCTCTCACATACACATATACACACACTTGCTTCCCTTAGCAAACCCTCAGTTGCCGCTTGGCAGTCCTCACCTCGTTTCCAATTTGAGCTCTCGGCTAGTTCACCAAACTGTAAGTTCCACGGGTGCTGTGACAGTTCAAAACAGTGATCATTATATTCTGAATGCACAGAAAACTCAACTGTAGCTTGGTTTGCTGCCTTTCCTCTGGCAGGAGTCCCATGTTTTTAACAACTGCCTGAGAGGTTGTTGCTTTCCCTAGTATGCAGATCATGAAGTGAAAATCTTCACCTGTCCTGGAGCTCTTAGAGGCACAGGAAGCCTGCCAGGAATAAAGCAGCATCCCTATTTTCAGCATTGATAATATCCTCCTTTCCTTCCACAACAGCAGAACAAAGAATCCAAGCTCATTTAATGCATGCCTGGCAAAAAGAGTCAACAAAAGATCTCGACCTACAACGTCCGCCATCTCCATTGATTCCTATTCGTGCTCTCTATCTTTACGCCAGTGAATATCCTACTTAATATATATTTACATGAAAACATCCGGTCCCATCCTAAACTTGGGATCCAAATCATATATTGATTTACGGGATGACCTATACAGCAACCCTCTGTATTTAACTTCAGTGGATCTGCCTCTCATGCTAATTTAGTAATACTGTAATATTGAATTTTGTTGAAGCTGCAAACAATTCTAGTGCACGTCTTGTCACGTTCTAATCCCACCTTAAGCACATCTGCTGCTGCTACACATCCTAGAATTGAGCTGTAATCTGCGTGTGTATAGAACATAATTTTTGTGTTATAAATTCTAAACATATGATTAAGCACCTCTAGTGCTAATAAGATCCAATAGTGTGATCTGGACTCTGGAAAATGTAGACTCTGTCAAAAACTGATTTACTGACTGGCCTTAAGCAACTTACTATTTTCAGCTCCAGATTCCTCTTGGTAGGATAGTGAATGACCTTATGGGACTGTTTAAAAGAGATCAAGATTGTAAATACAGTGCACTGTAAAAGTGCTTTCTACAAAATCAGAAAATGTTTGGCTGGTAGTTTTGAACCAATATGTGAAAAATATCTCTCCCTTCCGCAAAGCATCTCACCAACAACATTCTCTCTGTATGCCCTGTATGAGATTTGTCTTCATCTGCCTTCTTCTTTCTTTTTTTTTTGGCTCATTCTCCCCCTCCCCTGACCTTCAGATTCCTAACCTTCAGCCTCAACACAATCTTTCTGCCCAGTCCTCAGCATAACATAGATTTTCCTGATCCTAAACCCAACAGGAAGGTTATTTCTCCTGACTTTTCAGTTTTCTTACATCATCTGCACTATTTATGAACATTCTATAGCTGACCATTCCTTTTGTGGTTTTTTATTTGTTTATGCACACTCACCATCACAGCAGTGCAACCAATGACAACAGAAATCTTACAGATAAAAGGCAACTGCCAATTTTGATGTGTTTTGTATGTCTATAATACGACAGAAACTGATAGATCCCTACTGATATAGTTACAGTGCCATCCTAAACAAAGTCACGCCTTTCTACGCCCATTGAAGTCAGTGGAGTTAGAATGGCGTAACTTTACCAGCTACTTCTTTCTATATATTTCACTGATAGTTTTTCATGTAATTTAGGCACTATGTGATATAATATATAAATCTAGCACATATCAGGGCTAGAGCTGCATCCTGTGGATCACAGATAGTTCTCCAGTCACTTTTGTGAATCCTCAGGCTTTAGACAACATCCAAAGAATCCCTATTGTCTTATTATCATTGTCAACAATGTCTGAATATTTAACAACTGTCAGAGTGATTTCTAATTAATTTTGAGCTGCATGCAAAGAGGGTCTATTTTACAGTGGTAATATTTGGTTGTAAGGCCTTAAAAGAGCCCAGGAGTCAATTAGAGCTATCATAATAATGGAGATTATATTGAGTGATTAATTCAAAGCAGATGACCAGAACGGTACATTGGACTTACCTGAAGGTTCTTTCTCTTCACTGGGGGAGAAATCATCCAGGAACTGGTTAGGTCCTGCCTCTGCTCGCTTGATAGGCTATGCAAATTTCTTTTGTTGCATGGCTCCTATTGGAGTGGCCCTGGATGACCTCTCCAGTCATGTCCAAGCCCCTTCCGTGGATCGCTCTTGCTATGTGTTCGCTGCCATCCACGTGGTTTCAATTTTCTGGTGCAGTTCTTCATTATTTCGCCACCCCGGCCTTCTTGCAGCTTGTTTTGGGTGGGATGTGGATGACTTCTCCCCCACTGAAGAGAAAGAACCTTCAGGTAGGTCCAATGTACCGTTCTCCTTCAGTGGGGGGGAAGTCATCCAGGAACTGGTTAGCTGTACCCAAGCTATTCTTCTGGGGTGGGTGATCAGCCGCACTATGTGGTGGACCCTGTTGCATGAGGCTGTTATCGTTGTTGTGGTTTTCTTCCTTTTTTAATGTTTTCACCACTTGCTGTAAAACTCTTCTGCCAAACGCCGCCTCACCTGATGCGGCTTGGTCCATCCTGTAGTGTCGCACAAACGTGGAGAATGATGCCCAGGTAGCTGCTCTGCATATCTCATCTACCGTGGCTTGTGTGGAAAATGCTGCGGTTGTTGCAGCAGCTCTCGTGGAATGTGGTGTTAGCTTGCCTGGTGGTGTGAGGCCTTGTGCCTTGTAGGCCTTGGTAATGCACTGCCGGATCCAGTAAGCCACTGTAGTTTTTGATGCCTTTTCCCCCCTGATTTGGGGTCCTGTAAGTCACAAACAGGGCGTCAGACCGACGGAAGCCGGCTGTTCTGTCAAGATATATACGTAGAGCCCGACGTACATCTAGCTTATGCCACGTCTTTTCTTTGGGGTGTGTTGGCTTCGGACAGAAAGAAGGTAATGCAATCGGCTGGTTGAGATGGAAAGTCAAATTTACTTTTGGAATTAATGATGGATCCATCCTCAACGTTATGGAATCTAATTGGAAGATGCTGAAAGGGTGGCCAGCTCGGAGATTCTCCTAGCCGTAGTCACCGTAATGAGGAAGGCGACTTTCCATGATAGAAGCCGAAGTTCTGTTGATTTCATAGGCTTGAATGGAGGTTTAGTCAAGGCATTCAATACCTTGTGTAGGCTCCACGTAGGAAATCTGTGCCGTACTGGAGGAGCCAGCTGGCTTGCTCCCTTCAGGAACTTCTTCACATAACTGCTGGATGATATCTTCCTTCAAGTCTTGCTCCCCAAGCATGCTTGTATGGCTGCCACTTGGCGCTTCAGGGTGTTTGGTTGAAGTCCCTGCTTCCAGCCCTCAGAGAGATAGGATGACCTCCTGAGCCGGAGCTGAACGAAGCTGGGGAGAAAAGGGAGGGGGCTAAGGCTGAGGCACAGAAACTTGATTGTTGTGCCCCAAAACTGGCAAACTTGGAAAAAAGACTTTAAAAAGACTTAATTGAAACAAGGGGGGCAAGAGAGACCCAATTAAGAACGGCAGCAATGCCTAATCGGATGCACGAAGATAGGTGCTAGAGAGAAAAAAAGAGAGAGAGAGTTGAAGTCCCTGCTTCCAGCCCTCAGAGAGATAGGATGACCTCCTTGTCCATGGCCCACATAGGTTGGATGCCCCTGGTCGAGGCCCATCTTACGAACGTCCTCAATGTATGGCTATATATGCAACGTGTAGATGGCCGTCTCACCTGTAGCATGACTTCAATCACCTCCCGAGGGAACCCCCTGTTGGTTAGTCGGGTACGTTCAATTTCCATGCAGTCCTACACACCGGGTCCGGGTGTAGAATGGGCCCTTGGTGTAATAGGTCTGGTCTCTGGGGCAGTGTCCACAGTCTCCCTGTTGCCAGTTGCACCAGCTCCGAGAACCACGGTCTTCTCGGCCAGTGGGGTGCCACAAATACCAGTGTGGCCTTCTCCCTTCTGATTCTGCTGAGCATTGCCCCTATTAGAGCCATAGGCTGGAAGGCGTATAGGAGACCCTGTGGCCATGGGTGGGATAGCGCATCGATCCCTTCTGCTTCCGAATCGTGGTATCGGGATAGGAACCGTTCGACTTGGCGGTTCCGAGAGTTCACGAGGAGATCCATCACGGGCATTCCAAATCGTTGTGTGAGCTGGATGAAGACCTCTTTATTCAGTGCCCATTCACCCGGGTTCAGATCCTCCCTGCTTAGCCAGTCCACCTGTTGGTTGGACAGGCCCTTTAGGTGTTCTGTCCGGAGGCTTGAAGTGTATTGTTCTGCCCATTGCAGCAGGATCCTTGTCTCCTTGAATAGGGACTTCGACCTGGTGCCCCCTTGTCGGTTGATGTGTGCCTTTGTGGCCATGTTGTCTGTGCGTACTAGGAGGTGCTGGTTCTGCACGTGTTGGTGAAAGGCCAAAACACTCCGCCAGCCGCCTTCGGCAGCCGCCTTCTTGGTCCGCGGTGGTGGGCAGGATCCCTTGGGCTGTGCGCGCTTGTGGCCGCCGCCGCCTGCTACTGGCACACCGCCATCTTTTGCCACGTGTGGGGGGGTTCCGCGGGGGCCGGCTGGCTCCTTGTGATCAGCCGGTCCCGCAGTGGAGGAGCTGTTGTCCTGTTGTAACGGCGCAATTCCCAGCCGCTGAATGCTCCACTGCCCACCCCCAAAGCCTCAGGAGTTATAGGCAGCTGCTCCTCGATTTCCATCGATGCGGCCATGTTTCTCCCTTCCGGTGCTTCGGAAGATGGATGGCCAAAGTCCTCTGTCTTCTTCTTCGACCTCCGGCTCCTCTGGATCCTCCTGGTCCTCTCTGAACCCAGAGGGAAGAAGGTGTCCTGGGAAAGGTATTTTTCTAGTTGTTTTCCTAACTATGGTAGTCCTTCTGGCTTGGAGCAGGAGCTCCAGACGTCCTCCGAGTGCAGGGGCTATGCAGGAACTGGAGAGGTCAGCTAGGGCCACTCCAATAGGAGCCATGCAAGAAAAGAAATTTGCATAGCCTATCAAGCGAGCAGAGGCGTGACCTAACCAGTTCCTGGATGACTTCCCCCCACTGAAGGAGAATGAAAAATCAGATCCCTGATGATATCAACCGGCATGGAAGCTGTCGTAGGGTTTGTCAACTTCTAAGATGAGAAGCACTGGGGCTCAAGTCTGCTCAGAAGTCAGACCACTTGGCCTGGTTGACTTTCTCCTTGCCCCCCCCCCGGGTTGCATCCCACAGGTCTGTTCTGCTAGGGGAAGGCTCTTGCCTTCCCCCAATGCAAGATGTCTTGGAAGAGCTGATCGGTGAGATCCAAGCCCTAGATTCGTGCACTAGACAGGTGAGGTACATATTGTGGAAATAACATCCCTCTCATCTCCCCAAAATGTTTAGGCGCTGAGTTGATGAGGCAGTTGTGTCTTAGCCATGCTCAGAGACAATTCTTTTTTTTATTATTATTCATGCAGTCCAGGACTTGCATTTGAAATCAGATTCGTAGGCTAAATGCTGGTGATCCTCAACTCAAATTAAGTCCCAACTTATTGATCAAGTATTCCTTTTCTTCCTTCTCTCTCATGTTACCGAGCAACACACCCAGCCAGTAGAACACATAATTACATCATCTGAAGTGGAAGCATTACATCATATGAAAACTGGCTCTGCAGAAAGGCATCCTGCAGGGAGGATGCTGTTACCTAGCAACATCAGAGAGGTGATTAACTATTTTGAGTTTCTCTCTTTCGCACACACGTTCTTACTCTTTCTCCTCCTCTCTCCCAGAGAGAAACTAGCTGGGTCTTGCACTCCAGTGCATCTTTCCCTTTTTTTTTTCTCTTCCAACCCAGTGCATCTTTCCCTTGACAAATTTTTCAACCAAAAAAAAAAGCAACAGGAAGCTGAAAATTAGAATGGAGGGACAATAGATGGAAGGGCATACTTAACCCTTTCCCCTCTGGCTAGTTTCATGCTCAGGTTTCCTCCCTGGCTGCTTGCTGTATGGCAAGAATTCAACATGGACTGAATGGAACCCGAAAAGGTTAAACAGGCCCCCCCCCATACTTCTACACAAATTTGCAGCCTCCTGGGCTTTTTGGGATTAGGGAAAATATGCTGGAGGATAACTATGCCTCATTTCAAAGTTGGCCCTATCCTGGTTTATTATGAAAGGTTGTGTAATTGGGCGATTACATCCGGAGGGTAAGAATTACAGTGTCTTAATAAGATTTGTGCTGTCTTGGTCAGATCTCCTTTTTTTATATAGTAAACATACATGATATAATACTAAGAACAGCAACTAATAAACAAATCTGTCTGTCATAGCAGGTAATAGGTTTTATACCGCAGGAAAATAAAGCCCTGCGCTAACCGAATGCCAGGATTGTTCTGTTTTGCCCAAATAAAGAGCATCTCTATGCTTATTCTGCCTTGGGCTACATGCACCAAACATTGTGTAATTAATACAACAGCATCAGACAATTAATTAACTACTCTGGATATGGTGATTAAGATGGCCCTGTAATTCCTCTAACGCCAACAATACTTTAGGAAATATCAAAGCATCGTTTGGGGCAATTGTTCAAAAACAAACCTTGGTAACTCTACACAGTAATAAATGCATGTTCGATTGTACTGTCTGTGATGTATCGTGCTTCTTTGAAGAATGCCATTTTTGTCACAAATAAAGAAGCAGCAGAGGCTTACTGTGCCGTCCTAAGCACAGTTCCGCCCTTCCAAGTCCGTTTAAGGGAATGGGCTCGGAAGGGCGGAGCTCTGCTTGGGATGGCACTGCTGAGAACTCAGGGGACAGGAGGGGGGGTACCCAACAAGATTTTTTTAAAGCTGCTATTAATATTTTTTTAAAAAAATATTGTGGAGGTTTCAATACACACAACTTGTATTGTAACGGCCAATGGCTAATTACAATAAACTGAACTGAACTGAACAATACACGCACTTGTAAATAAATCAGCATATGCCAGTGATCAACAAACCTTCCCATCCCCAAAGGGTAGCTCTTTTAAGAATTCAAGTCAAACAAGAAAGACGACCCGCGAAACTCGCGGGGGCGGGGCGGGGGAGCTTTAAACTGAGCCAGTGGAGGAGGAACCAGCAGGAGCAGGTAAGCTCCCCCCCATCCCGCCGGTTCCTCCGTCTCCTCCACACACCCC